>NW_018405944.1:1887930-2077513 GCF_002113885.1 Mizuhopecten yessoensis
GGGGGGGGCATGTGAAGGCTAAAGGAAAGGTGACAGAAACAGCCACCAGGGACACATATCTTAAAGACAGGCAAACCTACCAAGTGGCAAAGTCATACAGGTTACAGAGGTTTGGTTTGCTTGTATTTTACGTCTTATTAACAGCTTTGGTCATCCAAGGACGTGCCAGGTTTTGGTTGTGGGGGAAAACTGTAGTGCCCAGAGAAAAAACACAAACCCTCGTCCAGTACCTGGCGACTGCCCAATGTAGGCCTATAGTTTGCGACCTAGTGGAAGAGGACATGATACCAAGGGGATTTAATGGGAAGAAATCATGTTGATTTAAAATGATATCTATATTTTTTTTTTTTTATATGAATTGGAAGTATAACCTTTTAGTATTTTAACTGAACAAAACTTTACAAATCTTTCAGATTCGAATGTTGGCTGACACTCAGGCAGAATTTACAAGGGCCATCAGCATGGAGCTGGACTGCCGGAAAATCATGGGCAACATAAGATCTAAGCGGTAAGGTTGGGTAATAACGATTTTATGAATACTGATATAAAATCATGTAAGATTGTTACTATTAGGGAAAATGATATTAGGTGTAGCATATTTCTTCTCACTTTATTCATGCAGCATGTAAGATAGTGTTATATCCAGAAGAAGTGAATAGCAAGAAAGACAGTCCATTAGATGAACAGTGCTAAAACCAAAACAGTGGATACAATATCTAAAAACGAAACAACTGAATGTGATGTTGTAGTGATGCTTTTCCAACTCTTCCTCATTCACAAATACTTTATAAACAGCTCAATTCTTTGTTAAAGCCTTGTCGAGGGTTGAACAGCTCAATTCTTTGTAAAAACCTTGCCAAGGGTTGAACAGCTCAATTCTTTGTTAAAGCCTTGTCGAGGGTTGAACTGCTCAATTCTTTGTTACAGCCTTGTCGAGGGTTGAACTGCTCAATTCTTTGTTTAAGCCTTGCCGAGGGTTGAACATGTACAGCTCAATTCTTTGTTAAAGCCTTGTCGAGGGTTGAACAGCTCCATTCTTTGTTAAAGCCTTGCCGATGGTTGAACAGCTCAATTCTTTGTTAAAGCCTTGCCGAGGGTTGAACATGTACAGCTCAATTCTTTGTTTAAGCCTTGCCGAGGGTTGAACATGTACAGCTCAATTCTTTGTTAAAGCCTTGCCGAGGGTTGAACAGCTCAATTCTTTGTTAAAGCCTTGCCGAGGGTTGAACAGCTCAATTCTTTGCTAAAGCCTTGCCGATGGTTGCTTTTCAGGTCTAAAAAAACCTTCATTCAGCACTTCATTTGCATTCCTTTTCAAGTGTGAAGAAGATAAGAAGAAATTACTTGAACCAGGTTTTTGCTTTGTGCAATCTTCAAACTATGTCATCCATCAACATTAAACCAATCAGATGATGGATATGGAATATTTAAGTGGTATATGTATAGCTCAAGTATAACCTAATAACTTAAGGCTGTATGCTACCCTACTGAAATGTTTTCTTCTTTGCTAAAAGAGTTTCATAATAAGGAACCTAATTTAAATCAAGATTGTAAATTGTCCATGTTCCTATTTAATGATCCCTGTACCACTGCAGAAATTAAAAAATTCAATAAAATGTATGGAGTGTAAAAATGCAATAGGTCTGGACCACTGATCATTATACCGTCTCTGTAACAAACTGAGCACTTAGTAGCCAGGCCCAGTCATGCTAAAGTTATAAGTTTCGGAGACACGGCACGGCACTGTGTTGTATCTTTGAGCAAGATACTGTACTCCGCTTGTTCCAGTCTACTAAATATATATATAAGCTGTAAATGAGTACGTGGTTGGGCAGTGCTAGACTTGTTGAATGCTAGCTGTGAGCGCCGAAATATGGCAGCACCGGCTGTATATGCTCCCCAAGGAGTTGAGAAAGATATTGGCTGGTTGCAAAGGCCCTATAACCGCGGATAAAAAAATGTGAACAGCTTTCAGATGACCTACCAACTAGGTTGTGATAAAGCGGCATATAAGAACCTCAAATTATTATTTATTAACATCATGAATCAAAATAAAAGTAAGGGGAAGTAACTCTATGTACAAAAAAATAATCTATTTTGAAGTGTTTTGACTGCAGTGGGACAGGCACCCTGAGGTGATGAACATTTGTAATACAATGATAGCACTACAGAAGTTCTGAATTATTGTGTGTTATCATAAATCAGAAATATAAGGGAGATAACTCAAACGCCTTATCACAGGTCTAGCAATGATGATGTAAGGTACATGTAGCATACTACCTTAAATTAATTCTAGGATGCTTGTGTAATTTGACACTGTCTTATGTGTGTTTTTTTGCCCTACAGATATTCGATGGTGGTGGAGAACGGTGTCATTCAGAGCATCAACACCGAGCCGGATAACTCTGGACTTTCCTGTCTATTGTGTATCAAAAACTACAGATCAAACTTTAAACCGGGATAATTTCTTTACAAATCACATACAGCCAGAATCAAATGATGGCTGTTTGTTTTTGTGTTTATTTAAACTATAGTGGTAGCTTTTTGAAAGCTTCTCTCTCACTTTATTGCATTTTATATCTCTTGTGAACATATACATCGATATAGATACATTTATTATTAAATTAATAATTGAAAAAAGATCTGACACAAGTTGCTACCGATGTCGTAAACATTTATCCCTGTGTCTACCAGCATGCTCTGGTTCAAATGCTGGCAAACGTTGTAGACCCCACGGCTAGCACAGCCTGTCAGAATGAGTTAATATAACATGTGTGTTCTACATAAATAGTCTTTTTCTTTGCCACTTTCATGAGTTGAATTTGTGATAAAATTTAATATTTCATACATAAAAAATCTCTAACCTCCATAAGTGATCCATTCTCTTTTTCTCTGTGACTGAACATAAATATAGCATTCATGTCGAGCTATTGCCATTTGCCACGCCAAGATTTACAACAGACATGAAATATGTATGGGAATGATGCTTACAATATATTTAATAATTTCATATAATTTAATCTTACTTGTAACAAGCATTTTCATTGGCTTAAAAAATTATGTTATCAGTCCATAACGTAAAAAAGTGACGTCTCTGCTTGTAATGTCACTTTTGATTGGCTGATACAGCGGCGTGATAATTTTTAGGAGATAAAAAGTCCATCAATAAAAGTGGATTTACACAGGGATTGTGTATAGTAGATTAAATTATAAGAATTGACTTGAATATATATTTTATGTTATGGAGCTATAACACAAAAAACCAGAGTGTAATATGGAACACTCCATTTTTTTGTGTTACCGGTATATCTCCATAACATGAAAAATATATTCAAGTTAATACTTAAATAGAATCTGATATTATTGAGGAGAGAAGTCACACTTATATACATAGGTCATTAGTTGGTTGGTTTGTAAACGTCCTATCAACAGCCATGATCATTTAAGGAGGTGTTGTAGCCTGTAGGTCAGTTAGCTAAAACTAACGGGGCTTTTTTTTCACACAAATTTCCCTCACATTCTGATCAGTACAATGAAGCCAATTTAGAAACTAATTTATTATTTATTATTTTCTATATTATTTACTTCACTGTTTTTTATATGATTTGAGGTCAGTACATTGCTTTCCTTACAAAACATGCCCAAAACTAATAAAAAATATATATACCTGGTAGGTGGTAATATACCTATAGTTACCCTCTTTAAATATTTTGCCATAAGTTGCTAAAAATGTTCTTATTTTTTTTAAATGTTCATATCGCATTATTTGTAACAAAAATTGCCTCAAAGTTTCAATTTTATTTTAAACAAAAGAAAACAATATCTAAGATTAATTCCATTTTATTGATAACAGTAAATGCTGAAGACACAAGAACATGTACTAAAAGAAGTTCATTTGATATAAAAAAAACAACACCATAACGGTTTAAAAAAAAATGCTATTGGGATTAAAGTGGGTGGTATTTAGATTAAATTATAAAAATATGTCTTCCTTTTAGAAAAATTACACCAAAGAAATGTGTGGATGAATTTAAAGTAGCATGTGCACTAGAACTTGAAAACATTCAGTGATATTTTAGTGCGTTAGAGGAGCAGTTAAACCCACTGTAATGTTTTTATTTTTTTACCTGGCTCATCGCCAACATATCTCCTAGTCCCTTTTTACTTAGCGATTTCTTTAAATCTCCCTAAATATATTGCAAAAACTGTTTTCTAATGCCAAAAATTCACTGGACAAACGTTGGAAGTATAACAAGGTTTGACTGTGTGATATAGTTATAGGTGTAGGGTAGAGTGAAGCTTCCAGCGATTTAGTAAATATTTGATCCGGATATAATGTATACTGGGAAATTGTCACTGCAGTTTATTTTACGCCTTTTTAACCAACCATAATGAGGGCGAAATAACCATTACAGCGATAAAAATTAACAACATAATGTTCATAGTTATCAAATGTAAAGGGCCAAGTTAACACTGGGCGAGAATTTAAAATTTATTCAAAATTTCTTGGTGTACGGTATCTAATATACAATGTTTTGGTGGGGATGTACGTGTATATGTGGTCATCATTGTTAATTATAAGTTGAATAGAAGAACTTGATTGTAGTGAGTCACGTTACTAATGGTGTGACAACTACGTGGTAAAGTCACGGACTTCAATCTAATTCCGTGGTAAAACCATGCACTGTATAGCGGGTTATTTATGCGACTTTAATTTTTGGCGGTTTTGACGCAAAATTAGAACATCAATTTACACAGATTATATAATTGCACGATCTAGACACGTGAAGGTACACAGTTTTTGCGGTGTTTTAGCACAGAGGTGGAACACTCCTCATATAAAGTGTCTAATAGTCAAATGAATGGGCTTTTATTACAATAGAACTATTTGATGTGTGATACATGTACAATCTATTTTTAAAATTCTTGTTTTTCTTTTGATGTATATAAATCGTTACAACCACAAATTCGCTTTTTTCTGATAGTTTCACCGTTATGATGTTTATTATCATTGCGGCTCATTTTTAGCTTGTCATATCATTCTTCAGATCACATTTTCGTGATCAGGTTATTGACCAGCAAAATTGCGAAAAATGTCATACTTGTGAAAATATCCTGCTATACGGTCTATTGTTGGACAGGTATTTGTATAAAGTGTATAAACTCACTGTGCTTGGTGTATTGTTTTATTTTACCATGTTTTTTTTTTGTTTTTGTATCACAGGTGCTTGAATTAATTGATTTTTTCCACTTGAAAGATAACAGACTTGAGCAAGGCTATTTACTGCAATACCACATTATGAACTGAAGTACACTGTCCTTACTTGTCCAAGACATTTAAAGTGGAAAAACTGGTTGATTCATATACCTGTGATTTGTACCGATTCTGTAAAGATGGACCATGTAAAACTGTCTCATGTCTAGATCTTGCTCTGAGTAAATTATATTTCATATGTCTAAACATTTTCTTGGGATTGAAAAGTATGATTGTAGAAAGGTTGTGCATCACAAACAGTAAGTGTTTTATGTGTGACGTTTTAACAACTAGTACGGTACTGGGTACCCTGTCATCTGTACCAGACATAAGTCATGGAAACATCACACATAAATTCTTAATGGTTGTGATACATAACCTTTTTACAACTTATATTTCATACGAACAATCCTAGATGTCCTACCCCTGCTCCATAGCAATGGTATACTGCCCGCTGGGATTATAGATTAATTTGTTATTGTATGCAGAAAGGTCTCTTTTTGATTTCCGTGGATAATATAAAATCAATACCATGGAATCACTTATTTTCGTGGATTTTTTTTTAGCTTGGTTGATTTCGTGGGTAATTTTCATCCACAAATTCATAGGTCCACAAAGCAAGTTTGATAAAAAGCATTTCTCGGCATGGATCAGTATACTCATAATCCACAAATTCATGTACCCACGAAATAGTGATTATTGCGCTAACCATGAAATTTGGGCCTAGCGAAAATATCTCATTTCACAGCACAAGTTGCTATCGGAATGTGAGTGTGGGCTTATCACCAAGCATGGGCTTAACTCTGAAATGTTAATTTCTTGATTTATTGGCTGCCATCATAGTTATCTCCCTTGTGACGGAGTCCGTTATTTTCCCTACATCTAGACATGTATTATTATATAATGTTTAATTTAATTTGTATGTGATAATTGACATAGATTTGTCACCTGGCTCAAGAATAATAGATAGAGATGTTTTTTTGTTCTCAGGTATTTGATGATTCAAATCCCATTGTATACAGATTAAATAAATTCATCATCTTAAAATATATATATGTCGTTTGTTTTATTTTCATTCTAGATAATCGAGGATAGTCAATCAAATACATTCATACCGCTATTTTCCCAAACAGTTGCCAGCAGATTAAAAAAGTTCAACCAGGAAAAGCTATCAGAACTTCAGTTATCCATGTACTAGCCACTACTGTATTGAAGTTCTGTCAGACGGGAGTTGGGCTATACCATTAATGGGGATTATAAAAGTGCAGGAATTCGTAGGTTGTCAATGACGTCACGCTCGACAACAAGGCAGAGCACCATTTTGGAGGAGTTCAGCGTAATTCTGCTGCTTGTAGCCATGATCTGATAGTCCCATCACATCATAGATAAGAACTAATCTATTATGATCACTGTATTTGTAAGTCATAAATTATAGGACAATCTGAAATACAGTAAAGCGCATGTGTTACATATGTCTATATTATTCTCTAATGGACAGCGTGTGTTTTTTATAGGGCTTGCATCCAAGTTGATTTGTGAACCGCTTTGAGACGACCTACGAACTAGCTAGATTGTGATAAAGCGGTATATAAGCACCTCAAATTTTTATTATTAAAACCTGTAGCCTAGAATGTCTAGTCCGAAATGTCTGATTGTAATGTTGCAAACATTACTACAATATTAAAGTCGGTGTTTTAAGACTTACAGATTACTACAGGTCATTTGTTCTAATTCTGCTCGGTGTTGGATTTCAAGGTCACAGATCAAATGAGATATGAACCACATTTTATCAATTTCAGCTCACGAGTCCCAATGTGCCATGTGAGCGTGCGCTGTGGTTTAGTTTCAATTGTTCAGCATCAATATTTTACGTTACACTGTTTTTCTGAATCACCAATTGCGTGTTTCAGAGTTATCTTCTCTTGTGAGCAGGTATTGATTGTTACGTCATTGGTTTTTGTGAGAAAATTACGTCGTTTTCTCAAAAATTGACGACGTTACTCTCACACACCAATGACGAAACAATCAATACCTGCTCGCAAGAGAAGATAACTCTGCAATACGAAAAGACGGAATAGGCATAGAGTGATTATTTTTGGCCGGTACCAACCTGGTTGGAGGACTGTCAAGTTGTTTTCCCAATATAAACAACCTCGACTCTCTTTCAAGGTCACGGAGGTCATATTTTTTTTTTAAACCTAAACAATTTCCTCTAGATAGCCAAGAGACCTAGGATGGTGATATCAGGCCATCATCAACCTTAACATAAGGGCCTATCAAGTTTGTCCAAAATGGTGACCGTGACCAATTTTCAAGAATAAAGGAGCAACATTTCTTAAAAACTTAATGACTTGATAGGGTGATGTATTTAATCACGGACTTAGATATCAATCATTTCTTATCTAATTCTGTGGTTTAATGGATGTTGTCGATGTCGCATTACGCCATTTGTGGAATTTAATCCTTTTGCACAACATGCCTAAGAAATTTGAAAATATATCGGAAGGAGCTTAATTGAAACTAGCGGAAATTGGCTTTCTGATTTCTTCTTAATAGCTATAGAATAATTTAACCAATGAATATTCAAAATTATATGAAAAATAGATCATTTTAAGACCTTGTTTACGGCCAGCATTAGATGATATATTGGGGTAGATTGATGTACAATTTTGGTACATTTTACAATATAACTTTGAGATAGGGTTAACTTTCTAACAAATGTTAACAGGATAATATCAGACGTTTCAGTGATTAGAATCAACTATTGGTAATAATGTCACCCCAAAATAAAGTTGTACACGAAGAGTTTATCTCAATTAGTAAAACGTCTAATATTACTCTGAATAGATCGGGCTGGGTCCATACGAAAGTCTGTCAGGGTCACTTATGGGGAAAAAATTACTGGAAAGTCGTAAAAAAAACCCCCAAAACTACGTTATAATGCGAAAAAAAGCGTAATAACATGTAATAACGCAAATAAAGCACGTAATATCGCAAAGTAAGGTAATAACCGTAATAACGCGAAATAACATGTAATAACGTGAATATCAACGTGATAACGTGAAATATACACTTAATAACGTGAGAGTAAAAGACGTAATAACGCGAAAAAACCCTTTGTAATAACGTGAAATTAACACGTTATAATGCATTTTAAATGAATTAATAGTTAATCATACAGTAGCCAATTCGAGTTATATGCATACCATATTGAACTTTAAACGATTGGATAGGTATTGACGTCATGACGGATGGACACAGATAGCTGCCGGTTATTGACATACTGTTTATTTCAAAAAGTATATGGTGTGATTCAAATTTCAGTTGTCAAGATATGGTATGAACTGCTTGGGAATATTAAATATTTAAGAATAAGACAAATTTCGTATGAAAAAAATGCCTTAGGGATGGTTTAAGCTAGGGGTCTAGCCGGAACCAAAATTCCTTAATTCCTTGAGGTACTTGAGGTATGGCCATAGTTATAACACAACCAATGCTTCTCCATTTTAGGAACTCTCGAGGGGTCACAGCTCCCGGTTACATGCCATGAAAGCCCCTTATTCTATTTGCCAGTAAGTTTTCCTAGGGAGTCGGGTCGTAATGACATGGCCTCAACACATATGCTGATGACGTAGCCATTTCTGTCCAGGGCGCGGTGTCCATGATTGTGGCTCCAACGTAGTCATTTCTGTCAAGGGCGCGGTGTACATCAGTGTGGCTCCAACGTTCATTTCTGTCAAGGGGCGCGGTGCCAGTGAAAGGCAGCTGTTTCATGCACACCTTTTGTTCAGTTGCCCCGAAAATGCCTGCTCAATAAGTTTAGACACGGCCGTATAAGTACGTCGTTCCGTGGACCGCAGCCGCTGTGACAACATGTCTGTATCTGAGGAGCTGTCCGACCTCAGAGCGTGACCAGGATGGGCAGGACTTTAGAATCTCCGAGGGCCTGATAAGCGTCAACTTACCCCCTCATGTCGACCGAACACGTCAGTGAAGTGTAGACGTAAAACCCATCAACCAACCAACCATTTAGACACGGTTGTGTTGTCAATATCGCATGAAGGCGCATTCCCTTAACATCGAATCTTGACGTTATTATCGGGTTCCGAGAGATCAAAGAATATATTCAGCTTGCGACAAAAATTATACAGAAGATGAGTTACATTTATTCTTACTTGTCCTGCTTATTATGACCTAGAAGGCATTCTCTCACCAACTAGAGTGTATAGATGACATCACAAAAAACCTGGATATTGGAAAACAAACAGATCTGCTAATTCTCGACTTCTCCAAAGCTTTCGATAAAGTCTCACACAACTTACTGCTCCACAAACTACACCACTATGGTATTAGAGAGAACACGTTACGCTGGATAGAGGGTTTCCTAATTAACTGAAGGCAGGTTTTTGCTGTAGAGGGTGAAATGTCAGATGAGGCCAACGTTGACTCTGGGGTCCCTCAGGGCTCAGTACTTGGGCCGAGCCTTCCTCTTCTACATCAACGACATAGCATCTTCCCTACACTCCACTGTTCGTTTGCTTGCTGATGACACCATAGCCTACCTCACCATAAATTCGGACCACGGCTGCAAACTTCTTCAAAACGACAGATAAACTGGCAACCTCGGAACAAATGTGGAAAATGGACTTTCATCCGGATAGGTATGCAGTCATCCAATTAACTACAACTACACTCTACACAATTGTTTTCGGGCACACGATAAATCAACAAAATATCTAGGCTGTACCATAACTTCTGATCTCAACTGGGGAACTCACGTCAACAACATATGTAATAAAGCCATCAGAACACTTGGTTTTCCCAGACGAAACATCCACATATCCCCTAGGAACATCAAAGATAGAGAGCATACAAGTCACTAGTCAGGCCCAACTGGAATATGGGACCCATACCAACAGGGACAGATAAACCAGCTAGAACAAATACAGAGAAGAGCAGCAAGATATGTAATGGACAAGTACAGAAACAGATCGAGTGTTGGGGGAGATGATAGAACAGTTGCGGTGGCCCAGATTACAAGAACGTAGAAAAAAGCACGCTTGTCTATGATGTATGATATTATGAACAACAAAGTAGACATTGACCACCAAAAGTACTTCAGCAAGCCAACCAGGACATCAAGGCATTCACACCAACACAGTCTACAAACAAAGACTGCAGGAAATGGTCGTTCTTTGTATACAGTGAGGGACTGGAACAGCCTGCCACCTGATATTGCCTCAGCAACATCACTTGCGATCTTTAAGTCTCAAGTGACCCAGCATATCAACTAAATCCTTTCCACTGCTTTTATCCAGTTTTGAATCTGATCTTTAAACTTTTAATATTAATGTGCGCACGCACAAACTGGCATAATCTTTGACACGTCGAAGGTGGCCGGAATTTGGAAAAGAAGAAGAAGACCTGAGAAACAGATATACTTTGAGCGATGTACTACCGACGTCCCTGCGTGTAAAAATTAATCGAGTTGTTGTCATGCAAACATGTTAAAACTGTAAGTAGATTGGGTTATTATTTATGGTCTGCTACCACCAAAGGAACAATCCTAGTGTAGTAAGCATTCATTATTATTACAGGAGCATCAGGGTTGGGTCTCTCCTTAACTATATATAACCGGTTACATGCAGTGTCCTCCCACTTGTTTACTAATTATAATTTGTGCTTTCCTTAAAGGACAAGCTTCCTTACTTACTATGACCCGGTCTCCTGTTTCTTCTGTCACTCCCCTTTCATAATGATCTTTCTGTCTGTACTTTGCCTTTTCTATTGTCTTGCTGGCCAGCTCGTAGGATGACTGAGTCGAGTCCATAGATACTCTATGTATATTGAATGACACTCGATCTGGTGTTTATCGCGTCTTGGAATTCCAAAAGCTAGGCTTACATGTACCCTTGGTGGTCTCCTAAACACGAACGTGAAATGGTATAAATAATAATATCATGGGCATTTTCCAATGGGGTAACATGTTTTCTTTAATCAGCATTTTGGTGCAAATCCAGTGTGCCGCTTGCCCATTACGTTTCGGTTAAACCTCTCGCACATCCTATTTCCCATGGGTGGTACCACGGAATTAGATTGCTATCTAAGTCCGTGGTGGTACGGAGTGATCCAGGATTTCTCTATTCCTTTGATCTTGCACAGTTCCTGGATCAACATTAGGTCTACGACAAAATTAGCCCTCTGGTCTGTATGCATCCGCTTGTGAAATCATTACGAAAACGTTGGTAAACAAGATCCTCGCTGACTTATTACATGAAGGATAACGTTCAGCACTTCAATTTTATTTTACTGTGAAACAACCTTCATATTTATCAGATCATGTTAAAAAAGAGTCACACTATCTTGTAATGTCAGGTTTGGTGGACTTAAAAAGCCCAGGCTACAAACTTTAAAGAAATATGTGAGTAACAACATGTCTAGAGAAAACTGGTAAATAGTCTTACTTTACCATACCTACAAAATGAAATCCTTGACTTTCAAGAGATGCATATTGTGGATAACGAGGAAAGTATTGATAAAGCTTCTGAAAAAATATGTAATATCTACAGTGTAATGCAAGAATCCTGTATGACTACAAAATTTAAATGTAAGAAAAAAAGGAAGAAACGGTCACAGTGGACTGATGTGAGTTCTTTAGTGTACGGAGCACAGTAAATAATCTAGGTCAGAAATGACAAAACAGACATTTAATAAAGAACTGCATGCCAGTTTCTTTTTTACGGTAAAGAAATTGAAGGCAATTACAAAGGCAGAGAAAAATATATATAAAGAAAATCTACCATGTAAACTCAATAATATTCCAGCGCATGATTCTAAACAGTTTTGGGCCTTTCTTAAATCTATTAATAAAAATCAACTAGAAAATGTCGACCCTGTTAACTGGTCTGCTTTTGTTGATCACTTTAGAACCTGGGTCGCAAACAAAAGGTCAATCCAGGATTTCTCAAGAATTGGACACTCTAATTACAAATTTTGATACTAAACTTATAACTGATCAAGCTATTAGTGTGAAGGAGATTAAACAGGCAATTCGAGATCTCAAATGTGGCAAGAGTTGTGGCCCAGATAATATAACAAACGAGGTCATAAAGCACTCTTCTCCAGTTATGCTGAATAATCTATCAAAACTATGCAATATCATTTTAAATTGTGGTTACTATCCAGAAAGGTGGGGCAGATCACACTTGGTTCCTATATCTAAAGCTGGAGATAAAAGCCTGCCAACTAATTATAGAGGTATATCCCTTATTAGTTGTCTCAGTAAATTGTTTAATTCTATTTTAAACAAAAGACTCACTGAATTTATGGCAGGTAAGTTATCCTACCTTCGATTTGGTTTCAGGAAAAAGCAAAGAACCACAGATAGCTTATTTGTACTTAAATCTCTCACTACCAAGTATGTTTATGGACAAAAGAAAAAGGTATTTACCTGTTTTGTTGATTTTAACAGGACTTTTGACTCGGTATGGAGAAAAGGTTTGCTCTATAAGTTAGTTAGATATGGCATCGGCAGCAAACTCTTTCAAGTCATTAGTAATATGTACAAGAAAAGGTTGTCTGTCTTAAAATTAATTCGTTCTTCTCCGATTACTTTGATAGTTTTAGAGGACTCAAGCAGGGGGATAGTATGAGTCCCTCTCTGTTCAATTTATATGAAATGATCTTCCTGATCGATTAAAAAAATGATCCTTTAAAGCTTGTCGACTCGGAAATAGGTTGCCTTATGTTCGCAGATGATCTGGTAATATTGTCTGAAAGAGCCGAGGGATTTCAAAAATCATTAAATAACTTATATACATATTGCAAATAGATGGAAACTTTCAATAAATACCCAGAAAACAAAAGCAATGGTAATCAATTCAACAAATCATGTTATCAAAAACTACAAATTTAATATTGTGAAATATAATATAGACATAACTAAATAATATAAATATCTTGGTAACCTGATAAATACAGCAGGTAAATTTACACCGTCTGTAGGAATTGTCCAACAAAGGTCTCAAAGTTCTTTTTGCAATAAAAAAATTATGCAGAAAATATCACAAACTTCCCAGTGTAAACTCTTTCAATCCTTTGTAAAACCAGTCCTGGCTTATAGTGCAGAAGTATGGTGCATGGATTTATACCAAAAGTAGAATACTAGACAAGATTCAGACAATTTAAACCCTTTGATAAAGGAGGCTTATCTATTAAATAAAACTTTACATGAAAATGGCACATATACCTGGTTTAGTTATGCTAATGATATTACATTAAACAATGATTTACATCAAATTATACAGGATCCTGACGCATTGTTAGGTAATTACAAATATACCAACTTAAAATTAAAATAAAGCAAAATATATAAAAAAAAAATGAATCTTTAATAAACAAAAACTTTTAAACGAGAGTAATAAATTATTTATGTATAAAGACTTAAAGGTGGAGTATGTCCCTGAAAAATACCTTAACATATATAACAGTAGTAATTTAAGGAAAATGTTTACTTCATTTCGTGTATTTGAACATTTCGTGTAGCTGAAGCTAGCCATGGGGCGTCTCAAAAGTATACCAAGAGACCAGAGACTCTGTAAAAAATGTGGTGTGTTAGAAAATTAAGAATATTTCCAAAAATGTATTCCTGATCACAATGATGTTACCTTAGATACCAATTATTTGACCTCAATATTATCTACAAACAACTCACAGTTTATACTGGACTCTTGCTTATTCATTAAACAGTCTCTAGAACTGAGGAGAGTGGGCTTGCTGACAGTATAAGATATGGACTTTGCAACTAAAAATGTTTAAATCAAATTTTCTATTTGAAGCTATGTTAATTTTGTTCATGTGTATATTAGAAATATAAGTAATCACTTTGAGACTTTTCTACATGTCTATGTATGTATTTCACTGTGTTTTACTATTTTGCCTTCAAGCTACTTTGTAGTTACAAATGTGCAAATAAATTTGAATTGAATTGAATTTATAAATGTATCATAATTCAAGTCACCAATAATAGCTCAGTATTCAGGATAATAGCTGAAATTTATCATTTTTGTTGCAATTGTATTCAACTTGGTAGTAATGTATTCAAGCAATAAATAATCAAATATCGTTTTCAAAACAGTGTTTCATGTTCAAATACACTACGTTGATGAACTGTACAGAAAATAGCTGTCTTGAAACCTTAATGTTCAGACCGACACGAGTGATCTCCCTTCATCCATGTGTAACT
This sequence comes from Mizuhopecten yessoensis, assembly GCF_002113885.1. NCBI lineage: Eukaryota > Metazoa > Mollusca > Bivalvia > Pectinida > Pectinidae > Mizuhopecten > Mizuhopecten yessoensis. Next base: position 1,902,429 of record NW_018405944.1, read on the forward strand.
AGTGCTGTAGTGAAAATGCAGGGAGCCAGTGTAAAAATTAGTGATGAAGAAAAGATCAGGACAGCTGCGACGTTTAAAGCTGATGGCAATGCTTTCTACAAGGAGAAAGACATCAGGAAGGCTATCGGGAAATACCACAGGGCCATTTTACAGCTGAAAGCTGTTGGAAGTGAAAAGAAATGTGCTGCCTTGATGCCGGTGCCGGTGGCTCTTTCTTCACAAGAACTGTCCGACGACATGAAAGATTTGTTTACCTCTTTGAGAGTGGACTGTTACAATAATTTAGCAGGTATATTGATTTATGTATGAAAATCACTGCCTAATGAATTACTGGTCATCAAATCATCTGTGTCTGCTAACCTACAATGGTACAATACGTAAAATTTGGACGCTCTACAGAGCTACAGCACTGTTTATATGTGTTTATACATGTGCTATGCCTACATATAGGTACACATCGATAGCTATAGGTACACATATAGTTGGTCTACTGACCTTGTGCGTACACCGTCACTACACGTGCTATGATTGCACAGGTATATATACAGTGTGAACAGCTGTTTTATTTCTACAGTAGTAACAGTACTGAGTAGGATTTTGTAGTACACAAAGTACTTTTATGTAAATACATATGTTTAATAGTGATGAACTCTGATGAACCTCAGAGAAACTGAAATCTTTAGACAGGACTTGATCATGTGGTGTTTACTCAATATATATGTAAATGCAGACTGCATAACTTTTGTGAATGTATTGAAAATATTTAGCACACATCACATGTACATGCAGGGATCAATCTTAAGTCCGAATTATTATCACGTTTTATCGACTTTTTTCATATCGGTCTGTCATCGATTAACGACAGACCGATATGAAAAAAGTCGATAAAACGTCAGAATAATTCGGACTAGGATCAATCTAGGGTTTAGCCTAATTTTGTGTGGTTTCCCCTAAAACTTTTAGGGGAAACCACACAATATTAAATGCTAGTGAATCAAGTCTAGATTGATCCCTAATATACATGTAGGTATCATATGTAAACCAGTGACCCTCTGAACTCTAGACAGACACTCTACCAATTAAGCTACCTTTTTCAGAGCTGGTCACAGACGATTGACCCAGTCCATTATTTTCCCTACATTCCTCCCTCCTTTTTCTTAATCTTTGCCCAGAAGACTTTTAACTATTTACAGCTCGGGTTCGGGTATTAACCCCTTGCTAAGCATTCACCCCGTGCTTGGAACAACGTTAACGGTTGTGGCAAGCTCGCCAATTTTTTGACAGGAGAAAGAGAAATGTAACTGCCAGACCAGGGTTTAACCTTTCACCCCTATGTAACTTCAGTAGACTCTACCATGGATTGATATGGATGAGTACATTATTGTCTACAGTGGTGAAAGGGTTAAACCTGGGACCCTTTGAACTCTTGGAGGCATGGATGCTCTACTAATTGAGCTACCTGGTCTCTTATGATGGACCCAGTCAAGGTCCGCTACAGTAATATTAAATGTAACGGAAAGTGATATTAAATATTCTTAATAAAGAATTTTTATCTTGAGACATATTTATAGTTAAGTGGAACTAGACTATCTTGATCACTGGTTACCAGGTAGCTGAATTAGTTAGAACGTCCGTATAGATTTCGGAGGGTCACTATATACATAGTAGATACTAGGACGTTAACTATGGGCAGAGATTCAAGTTTGTTCAAATCATTAGTAAAACCTTCAGGCAGGTAGTAATATATATATGCATGGGTATATACGTAACAGTAGACTCTGGGAAAAGGTCACAGGACCAGAAAAGGCTTTTCATTGGGACACTCTTTTATTAAAAGCAACTGAGCTACCAGGTCAATAGTGGTTCCCCCAGCGCTGTCTCGCTACATATGATTTACCTGTATGTGGGGCTACCGCTTGTTTTATTAGTCCTCATGGTAAAATGTTGAAGTCTTCCAATGAAATGTTTATATATATTGTTTACCACAGCATGTCTACTACACCAGGAGGCCACTAACTACAGGAAAGTACTGGAGTACTGTGATCAAGTTCTAGAGGACCAGCCGTCCAACAGCAAGGCCAGACACCGTAAGGGAGTCGCTCTTTACCACCTGAAGCAGTACGACGAGGCTCAAGCTATCCTCCTTAGTTTAAATGGAACAGGTAACAACAACACTAACAAAGTAACCAGATGGCAGAATTAACCATTTAGAGACACTCGACTAAGTCAACCAATGGTTGTAAAATATAAAACTGTTACAGGAGATAGAGAATGTGTAACGGCCAGACCGGGGTTCGAACACGGTACCCTCCGAACTCTAGACGGACGCTTTACCAATTGAGCTTAACCTGGTCGCCCATGATCAATCCAGTCAAGTTCCGTTACATTGCTCCCTCCTTTTTCTAAGTCTTCGCCCCTAAAGACACAACTATTTACATTTTAAGTTTTGGTATCGCCTTCATAAGCATACTCCCAATGCCTGAAACAAGGGCTGGCAAGCTCACCAATTTTGTAACAGGAGAAAGAGAAAATGTAACGGCCAGACCGGGGTTTGAACCTGGGACCCTCTGAACTCTAGACGAACGCTCTACCAATTGAACTACCTGGTAGGGACGATGGACCCAGTCCAGTTCCACTACAAAACAAAGAAAAATTTCAACTTAAATTAATCACTCTTGTGGGCGCCAGGAAATTGGAGTACATGAACAAAAACACCACATGTGGTCGAGTAGGTCACCCAATACCTTTTCAGGTCTGATTGGGGAGTAAAACTGCCAATCTTGGTGAAAGAAAAGTGTGGTTTTCACTGGTCGACCTAACCACTCTAATGGTGAGCATAGGATGAACATCTATATTGTCAAATCGTGATCTTTTTAAATTTTGACCAGGGTCGTTTCAATTAAACCATGGTATACCCATCGAGACAAGAGACAACCATTTTCAATCTTGGTAGGCCTAAACCATGGTGAACTCAAGTTCATATGTATCAGTTATCTTGGTCGGCAATGATTTTGTTTCTAGTCTTTTAGATTCATCATGGTCGACCAGGATAAGTTATGCAGTTGGGACTGTTATACAGGATATCAATTGAAGCGAGTGTTGTCTGTTGTTGCTATTTGCGTTCTCTGCTTTTACATCAAGTATTTATGTACATTAATTAGTCTTTACTAAATCTGCCAGAGGGGATTATAGGGTTTTGTATCTTCCATCAGTGTTACATTGTCCTGGGCATATCTCAAACTATCTTGTCACGTATAACTGCCAAAGTTTGTATGCGAGTACCTGTTGGTGGAGTGTAACATAAAATGAAGGCTGGTCTTATGAGTTACTATTAAGAGTTATGGCCCTTTGTTCACTAGAATTATCCAGGGCAAGACTTTATATTTTTTATCTGAATACTGCTTGGAAGTGTACATACATAGTGTCCCATACTATAAAGAGTTATGTCCCTTTGTTAATATTGCTCATTACAATTTGCCAAAGAAAAATAGAACTCTGATATGAAGGATTTGCCACTTATGGATTTTAAATAGAATATCCTATCCCTTGAATAATGATTAATTAGTTAAAAGCTGAAAAGTGAACTTTTCCGGATTTCTTTTTATAAGCTATTAGAAATTGTTAATGCATCTCCTTTAATTTCAATTAAATTTGCTGAATTCTGATTGCTTTGAATTGTTTTTATGTGAATGAGGAATGTCTTTGACTTCAAGTTTTATGAAGTTGTTTAAAAAAGAATGCTTTATGAACAGGCGGCAAAACATGGTAAAAGTAAACATGATTGGCTTGCTTTATTTGGTTAGTATGCGGTGCAACATTTATATTCTAAGTGAGAAAAGCACCCATCTAGCCATGATCCTCGATATTCAGGGTCTATGCTCACTTTCGCTCTCTGCACCCCTGGAATATGTCATAGCAAAATTGAAGGCACACTGCTAGCTATTTGAATTTTGATTGGTGTCGGGTGAAAAAACCTGACCAATCACTGGGGTAATACTTGTCCTTTGAAGATTACAGAGGAGCCGCGACCGACCGACTTTTACCGTTAGGCCACCAAGAGATTCATCAAAGGATCAAACTGGTCTTCTCGCTTCTTTCAATTATGCTTTGACATATTCCAGGGGTACAGAGAGCGAAGTGAGCATAACCCCTGGAGTGTCGAGGATGCGATCTAGCTAATCTACCTTTCAAGTGCTTGGTGTGCACATGTACAAATAAGCTGGCCTTTTTTATTCTGTTGTGGTCAATGATTTGTGTCGTTTACTTTTGTCTGCAGACCATTTTTATAAAAAAAAATTTACAGATTTATCAGTTAGGAAAGAACAGCTATTGATATTTGAAATGTTTCTGCAGAATTAATGCTGAAAAAACCCAAATCTGATTAAAATCATATGTTACATGGCTTCGTTAACTTCGTAGTTCAGGCGGAGCCATGTAACAGATGATTTTAATCAGATTGAAAAAAACATACTCTATAAGTTTTTTTTGTTTTTTTTACAGCTGACTAATTCCTATTCATTTCTGATTTATCTTTAAAAGCTGAATTTGACATATCTATTCTATGTTTTTATTTTCAGATGCGGCAACAAAGAAATATTTAGCTCTATGTAAACAAGCCATTCGGGAAGAAGATAAACAGCTTCAGAAGACATATCGTGCCATGTTTAGTAGCAATTCAACACAACCAACACAGATGGAGGAAACTTGACACCAATGTAAATTGTATGGAAAGTGAAAGTATACAAAGTGACTGCTTACATGAAACCTGACCCATGTAAACTGTATGGAAAGTGAAAGTGAATGATGAGTGACTGCTAGCACGAAACATGATCCATGTAATATGCATTGTAACATCTGAAATGTGACTGCTTTCACTGTTTAATTATCTGTGATAGTATGTGTGATTTTCACACAGCCATCTTTTTTAGAGAAAAGTTCTAAAGCTGTTTGAGGAAGGAACAAAATATTTGCATTAAATGCACTTAAGAATGGTTGCTTAATATGTGGAAGATAGTATGCCCATATTATGCCATAGCCTGGTAAGGTATGGTTCCGAACTGTGGAACAAGTCTAAATTGATACAGACTAAACCATTATTGGATCAGACAGGTTCAACTTGAACAGTCATGTATACACAGATGTGACTGAAGGTTGGTTTATACAGGTTTCCAGATTAGGTTGAAAAGATTGTGATGCAGACAAGATACAGTCGGTACCTTAGTAGATTGTATAACAAATTCAAAATCTGTAAAAATGATGAAGTTACATTTTTTCGAAATATGTTTTCATAAGAGTTTTTAGATACCAAATCTCCACTGTAATGAGTTAATAAATCTAGCAAGACATATTTTGAGTTATTATATAGACATCGCTTTAAGAATTTCTAGGGAGTTGATATGTGTATTAGAATGTTTTCTGTGAGAGGGATCCAATATAGGCACTACCTATCCTAGTAAATCTTTAAAGGTTCATGTGTGTTTCAAATCAAAATGAAATGTTATTAAATTTAATATTGAATAATATTTTAAAAACCTTATTTGGGACCTTATTCATTTGAAAAAATAGACAGGGAAGTTCAGACTTGGGTCTCAGCCTGTTCAAGGAGAAATTACAGGAAAAGTGTGATTATATATATATATTATATATATAGTAGATAATAAAGAAACAAGTCATTGCAAAGAAAAATACAGAATAAAATAATAAATTTGTCATTTCCTACCGCTAGGCCTTTCTGCCTTCTTTGGTTCCAAAATAGAAATTAGATCGGAAATTAACTGTAATTCTAAGAATGTTATTTACTCTTTAATATATAAACATTGTGGTGAATTTTATATCGGACAGACCGGATGTGAATTGAGACTACGAATGAATGTACATAGACAACAAATGAAGGACAATGAACTAAGATTTTTAAAAGTCAGCAAATATATGCATCAAGGTTCTAAAGATGATTTGTATGTGTTACCTATTTACAAACTGAATAGCGACGATGTAGTTGCAAGAGAATTTAAAGAAAAAATATTTATAAAAGCCCGTAAACCCAGCTTGAATGCACAATGATTTTTACAATGAAACCAACTGTGATAAACACATATCAATCCGTCTGAAGAAACCCTAGAAGGCAGAAAGGCCTAGCGGTCGATCTGACAAATTTATTATCTTATTCTATATATAAAATATCTTCCTGTACCACATTTCAAACCTATACACGCCTAAAGTCACATTTGAACCTTACCTAATAAAAGACAGAGCAAGTCCCTTAGAGTGCCACAGGGATCTCCTTAGAGAGTGCCATGACAAATTTTGATCAAAATGTGATTTGAAAATATATGACGTAGAACAATTGAACAATGGGCCAAGTGATGACGACGTCACATCATGTCAACCTGAAGTCTCCAGAATGAAAATCGTTACAAAATGGATTTTTTTTCCTCAACAGTGTTCGTTGGTAAATGTGTCAATGTACACCAATGAAAGTATATGTTACATGTATTGTCAAGTACAATATATGTATTTGTCAAGTTTGAAGTATTATTACAAAAGCTCCCTCATTGAAGTTTTCGCGTTACATGTACCAATTTGTCCAAACAGAAAACCACAAAACATGCATAGAAATAATGAAATGTATATTTATTTAGTCTTTACGACGGCATCTGTGTCTTGCAAGACATAGCGCATCCATGTACTCCACAGAAACACCTAGAGCATGCCGTACTCGCACGGCGCTTCCGTTGCCCCTGACACGCGAGCAGACTACACACTTAAGGATGTACACCTCTGAGAAGTCAAAAAATTCCTGTATTAAACTTTTTTTCTTATATTGATTTTTGGAAAAAGGAGATAATGGCATATTAGAAAATGCAAAAAAAACTAATGTCGGTGTGTTCGTTTTTGTGCTATGATCGGTCAAAGATACCAATTTAACACAATATGTGATTTTAGGTGAATTTTCGGGTTTTGACCATTGGCAGAACAAATTCATACAATTTCTTCCAAGTGTGTTATCAGATATGTATGAATGTTTGTAGAATTGATAAAAAATATTATTTTCTTTGAAACTATGGAAGTAAAATGTCTTAAACTTATTCATTTTACTCAAAAATGCGATTTTAGTTACCCCTTCCCCTTATTTTTTAATGAAAAAATGCACATTTTTCACCATTTTTTGCCGATGAAACGCTTGATATAAAAATTCCTGTAATAAACTTTTTTTAGTATTCAATGAATCGAAAGAAAATGAGTTTCTCTTTCTAAAACAGCCACAAAAATGGGGGGTCGGTGTGCTTCTTTTTTTGTCCCATTATTATTTGTGTTATTTTTCACCTTTTTCGGGGTCAAAAATCAAAAGTGCTTCAGTTACCCTAATATGTAAAAAAAATATCAATAATATATAACTTTCCACTTTTTTGCATATTATTTTGATCATATTGAACATTATAAAGTTGTACAGCAAAATTGAACCTGCTACAATTAAAAATGGTGACACAATGACAATTTAAGTGATCAATCTAGTGTCAAAAAAGGTGAATTTTGGCCCTTTGTGAAGCGCAAGAAATTCACATAAATACACTTTTTCAAAATGGCCGCCAAATTGGTCATTTTTTAAAAATTCTTGTAAAAAATGTTCTACACACAACAGACATCTAGGTTTTTTTTACATGTTTTTTAGATGTGTGTTTGCTATTATATTATCATAATTTGTTAAATATTACAAAAACCCGTTACACCAGATCAAAACGAGACTTGAACGTGACTGAAACCTCAGAAGAGTACATCCTTAAAAAAAGCTTGTTACGGCACGATTTTTTCACCCAGACACGATTTGTCACCCGGATGAGAAATCGTGCAAAACATATGGGCATAGGTGACACGTTTTCTCACCCCAACTCTCTATCTCATGAGGGATGGATTTTGTCCGTGGTGTCCTAAACTTGCTTAAGGGTACATGTAATAGATGAGCTGACATGATTTAAAATGAGTAGTGGTTCAATGTACAAAAATGCCTAATATTTATTGATTGATTTATCTATCGATCTATTTATTCATATATTATTTTATGATTTATTGCTTTTTACCAAAAGTCGATCTAAACCCTGAAAACATATAATTATGTTTTATGACTACTTGTTTCTATGCTAAGACTATTGGACTAAATTTTAAAGGTTTTGTCCATATAAATAATAATAATAATATACAACCTTTATATAGCGCCCTATATAATTTGTAAAATTACTCTAAAGCACTTTACAACATATGGATAATATTAATGGTTATAATTGTGAAACAAAAACAAAGCCTTACAAACACTTTCAAACATTTAAGCAAGCAATGTGCACATACACACACAACATGTAATTAAACAAATAAAGGGTGGTATTTGCAGGACGTCTTTGCAGAGACCCTAAAATAGAGATGGGAAGAGGTGAGTTTTGATGTCCCTCTTGAATTTGGCCAGGGTGTTTGACTTTCTAATAGCAGATGGTAAGCTATTCCACAACGTGGGCAAAACCCTCCCAAAGCACCGGTTTCCATAGGTCACAGTACGAGAAATTGGGTCACACAATGATTCTGACTCCGACCGCAGTGATCGTGACGCCTGATACAAGCTCATGTAGGTACTGATGAGCTGTTCCATTCCGTGCCTTGTATTGTATACACCAAAATTTTGTACTGCGACCTGTATCGTACAGGTAACCAGTGCAATGAATATAGCACAGGTGTGACCTGCTCTCTCTTTCGAGTACGAGTAACCAGCCGTGCTGCAGTGTTCTGGACCCTCTGCAGACGACTAGTTAGTTTGTCAGATATGCCACAGAGCAGGGCGTTACCATAATCCAACAGAGAGGTAACAAGAAGTGAATACACCTAAATCGTGCATGCATCTTCAGTTATAAACTGCCGAATACAGCCGTTCCTAATCTGGTAGTAACAGAATTTGGCATTAGTGTTCACATGTTTCTCCATATTCAGTGAACTATCAAAGAAAATCCTTAGGATTTAAACAGCCCCGGTACAGTCTCAATAGTTCTGGCACCGACCTTGGGCTGGAGAACCATTGTTTGCTGACACTTTTGGGAAAAGACGATTAGTTCCGTCTTTTCCTGATTAAGCTTTAGCATGTTGGCGTTCATCCAGGTACTTTTATCTGTCGGACAATCTTCCAGATTTTCTGAAACTGTATCCCAACTGTCCTGTGGTTTGAAGACCATGCTAATTTGTGTCATCCGCATAGCAATGATAGCGAAGGCTATGGCGACGACAAATCTCTCCAATCGGTTTGGAGTACATGTACTATTTGCGTGGTCCTAACACCGGCCCTTGAGGAACCCCGAAATCTAGCACTTTGTCATCTGAGGTGGTCGATCCGATGACAACACACTGTCGTCGTTCACTCAGATAATATTGTTACCTGACTCGCTATATAACTGCATATTAATCAATTTCGACTGTTTCCCAGACAATTCACCAAACGAACTATAGCTAATGTGTGCTACCGTAAAACTGTTGACTGGTCACCGTAAAACTGTTGACTGGTCACATGTTAGATAATCGAACGCACCTATAATTACAAGCACCCCGATGATCAAGCGTTTTTGGTACTGGATTGTTGACGGTCGTCTGTCGGTAGATCTAAACAGCACATTCGACATAGGACTTTTTGGTTTTTCATTGGTCAAGTAACAAAACAGTTGTTTCATGCCTTTTCAGTCAACAGTAAAAAACATTTTTTCCTCGGAGTTGGGACCCACCAAATGAACTGTTTCCCTCGGCCTGCGGGAAAATAGTTTTGACTGTTGACTGATAAGGCATGAAACAACTGTATACTGTATCCGGCATAGTGCGGTATCAGTCACTCCATAAGAGTACTACAGACGTTTATAAAGAAAGCCATGGTCGATGACGTTAAATGCAGCTGACTAGTCCAGCATGACAAGCACCGCTCTGCACTTGTTATCCAATGCAGAAGCTATGTCATTATGTACACGTAGGAGGGCCGTCTCGGTAGAGTGTCTCATGCGATAGGCCGATTGCATGTTGTCATGGAGACTGTTTGCATTGAGATGAACCTCTAATCGCCGGGACACAACCTTCTCTAAGATCTTAGACAGAAAAGGCAGGTTTGAAACTTGGCGGTAGTTCTTTCTTGTCCATTCCAGGCTTCTTTAACAATGGTCTAACATGTGCCTTCTTGAAACAAAATGGAACCCTTGACTCAGCCAATGATTTGTCCATGATTGAGGTAATCAAAGGAAGCAAGACATTGCTTTAATAGATCTGTAGGCAGTGGATCAAGCTCACAGGACTTCGATTGCGAGGTCATGATGATATTGCGCAACTCGTCCTGGGTAGTTGGTGAGAGCTTTGCCAATGGGCCCTCATCAAATTTAATGTCAGCAGTAATGACAGAGATATCATTGTCAGCAGAAGAGTTCACTTCGGCAATATTTTCCCTGATTGAGCTGATTTTATTCCGAGAGTAATCACTGAACTTGTTTGATAAGTCTTTTTTCAGAATTACAGCTTGGTAGGATCAGAGACGTATAATACATTAGTATACGTCTCTGGTAGGATAATTACCCATGTCATAGTAAAATTGAAGGCACGAAGATAGTTGTTTGATTGGTCTCGGGTAAAAGAAACCTGACCAATCGCTAGACTGATAACTGTCCTTTGAAGATTACAAAGGAGAGACACCCGACTTCAAAGCATGTCAATTTTTACCGTTACGTGACCCGAAATTCTTTTGATGTATATCAAAGGATCGAACTAGTCTTATTGTCTCATCGAGAAGGTGACACACACTGAGCCTTCAATTTTGCTATGACATATTCCAGGGGTGTAGAGAACGAAAGTGAGCGTAACTCCTGGATGTCGAGTAGGTCAAGGATGACACCGACCTCAATCGTTGTATCGACCAATCGTCGAGCCAGATGCAGTGAGTGACACGCTGAAACAACCGTTCGGTTTGTGGGCGTTTTCTTTCTGAAATCGGCTTGTTGACGCCGTGACGATTTTGGTTGTAATGTTATATGCTGATGACTTTATTTTGTAAACAGACACACCAGAAGATTTATATAAACAACTTAATGTGTTTAATGATTATTCAAAATTGTGGCATCTTAAAGTAAATATCGATAAAACAAAAGTGATGATATTAAGTAGAGGGAGAGTATCTCAAAATATACGTTTTACTTGAAACAGAAATGAAGTAGAAATTGTGAAAAAAATCAAATATCTTGGTGTTCATTTTACTTAAAATGGTTTCACGCAGTTAAATATCAGACATTCACAATTATATGATAAGGGCCTTAAAGCAATGTATGGTTTCTATTGCTAAATGCAGCGACCATAATCTAGCATTTGACTGTAAATTAGGTATTTTCGATAAAGCTATAAAGCCTGTCATGTTGTATAGTTGTGAAGGTTGGGGGTTTTGTGATTACAACCTTTTAGAACGTTTACATTTGAAATTCTGTAAACATATTCTTCAGGTAAGAAAAAATTGACACCCAATTTCATGATTTATGGAGAACTAGGAAGATTTCCTCTGAATATAAATATCAAAGTTCGAATGTTCGGATTTTTTAGAACCAATACCTAATAAATTAAGTAATAAAATGTATAAGATTATTATAAACTATAATACTCAATGGTCTAATTGTATTAAAAATATCTTTGACGAATGTAATTTAATACATATGTTTGAAAGTCAAGAATTCCAAGCTATCCAAGGGTTGAAAAATACAGTTTTCCATACACTCAAAGATAAATGTTTTCAATTTACCTAAAGAAACCAATTACAGAATTTTTAAAAATGACTTAGTTTTAGAAAAATACCTGCTAGATCCCCGTCCAAAGACTATCAAATGTCTATTGTAAATTTAGAATTTGTAATGCTAAATTTCCGATTGACTGTGGTAGATGGAATAACATGGAGTAGATAGAAAATGTGTTCTTTGCGACCTGAATGAAAATGGAGACGAATATCATTTTTGTTTAATTGTAATGATTACAAGATACTGCAAAGCAGAAGAAAATTGATGTCGAGATATTATTTTGAAAGTCCTAGTACTTTCAAGTTCAAATACATTATTTAATTATGTCAATAATGAAGAATTAACTTCACTTATAAAATTCCCTTAGCACATAATTGAGCGAACTAACACTGTCCATCAACACCATGATGAATTCACGGACTTAGATAACTGATCTAATTCCGTGGTAAATTGTACTATATGTATGTATATCCACAGGGACATGGATCGCTTTACTTGTAATATTAAAAAATAGGGATTAGTATAGGAGACCCCTATTTTTTAATATTACAAGTAAAGCGATCCATGTCCCTGTGCTTTTACCCGTATAAAAGCAAATGCTCTAGGCCTACGTCCTGCATGTTAACGCTTGAATTGCCTTAAAGCTAATACATGACAGATGATCTTTTGCCTGTTCTAAAGCTTATGTCACACCTGTCTTACGGTACTGTTCTATCTGCCTAGGTTAAGATTTTACCGAGCAAATAGTAAAGCTTTAACGCACAGACCCTATATATTACACCAGTACCGCCGGCGGCCACCGTAGGTTAAAGCTTAGTACGGAATTGATTAGCTGTGACAGTCTACACTCGATTTATTGCTTTGTTGTACAATGCTGCGCGGGTATCTATTTATAACTCAGTACGCTTCATTATAACCAGTTTGAACACTGCAGGATATTCGAGACGCAGGACAGACCTCTAGGTACGTGTATATTTGTATAATAACTCTAAAAATTGTGTCAGTTTTTTTGCATGGTCCTTTTCGATTGTTTTTGTGCTACATGCAATAATGTTTACTTTTAGCGTCTATATATAATGTACATACATATAAATACCTATACACCTACCTACATAGTACTCTTCTTACTGTCAAATTGTAAACAACGTTAGGGAACCTGGGTTTGGGGTCACGATATAGCTTCAAAATACCTGTACTTGATATTGTAAGAGAGCTCAAAGTCCATTGATCTCCATGTGAAATGTGCCGTATATACGTATAAGCAGTACATTAGCCATAACACATTGTACAATTATTTGTGTCGATATTGTACTGCGGTAAGGGGGATCGTTCAGCTTTACGTGTCCCGTTCAGAGGTATGTACACATCTTCGTAGGTCTCTTGTTTCATGCACTATATCAATTATGTATAATTAACTAAGTGCTGTCACTCTATTTTCGATCGTAAATATGGAGCTCGGTCGATACACAGGGACACGCAGATTCATCGATTAATTACAACATGTATGTTTTTTATACCAACTTTGACATGTTTACACAGTGTTGACCTAAACTACAAAAACATCTATTGTATGCCCTACATTTCAGAATGAGTCCAAATACACATGCTGTCAAACACAATCTCAGGGCCCTAGGCATGTCGTCAATGCTAAGTCTTTATTTGAATAGGGTTGTAGCATTGACGTTAGCATATGTGTTGTTTGTTCTCATGAGTGTCTATTTAAAAAAAGTAGCTTTCGACTGATATTTCGTGAATGACTGCATGTATCACTAACCGTTTTCATCCTATATAAATATGCACACATTCCTGAGCGGCTTGGTGGTCGCAGATCTAGAGATAAAGCTATATCTTACCCGATAACGCGTTCTGCACAGCTGCAGCCTGTGCGAAATCTGAATATTCCTAAGTCAAAATCTATTTATAATTACCACACATATCACCGGAGAAAACATCTGCGATAAACTGGCCCGATTCAGTGAAAACGAAACACTTGCAATCTGATATTCGAGATTCTATCTATGACAAAATAGACAGAAAGGGGACCAGTCGAAAGGAATATTTCAGTTTATATGCCTTTGACATCACAGAACGAAAACAATGTCTTTTTTTTTTTTTTTACAAAATGTAATTATTTTAAGAATATTTGTAAAAAGTTTATTTCTTGTCTTTAGGTTGCTGGTATAAGATATAGTTTTAGTTATGGGGTTTCAATAGATTTGAACACGTATATGTACATGTTAGATAACAAAGTTTAACATTCACTTATTGATATCTAAGTCCGTGCTTATTGTAAGCTAACCAGACTTTAAATAGCTATGTCCTGTAAGTATTATTTTGTTTGCGTCATCACATTCATTACGGACTCAGAACTCCAGATAACCTACATAGTGGCACGGACTTAGATTCCGCGATAGTGGCTATTATATAAACATGACTGCATGGCTGGATATGTTTACAAAATGCTATATCGAGATTATAGTTCAAGTTCAAATCAAGTTCAAATAATTAATTTCGTGTCAAACACATAGTATTCATAAAATCACAATACATATACCTTTGAATATAAAATGTGTCTAGCCAAAATGACTTATTAGACACGTTATAAGAACAATCACACTATTTACTATCTTCAGACATGTAATGTTATTAACCAGTCTTTGTAAAAACAATTGTGCTTGGTAATTTGTTTTTTACTAGTAGCAGGACTATAGTTTGCATATATATAATACCATGTCCCCTAACAGGGTAAGAGATATACAAGAGTGGTTGGGCCTATCCCTACCGATAAATTATATACCCCATACCTGCACATCTAATTATAATACATAATTTATTATGGGAGAAACATAGTTCTTCTCCTCCACATAAGAGAGTGTTTATTGGGGAACGTGTTCACACATCACGCATCTGAAATGTTCAATTTGTTCATATCATTAAAAAAATCATATACATTATTTGCTTTCGTAAAAATTACAGATCTGAGATCATTATAAAATATACATTCCATTAAAAAAATGATACTCGTTTTCTACATCATTGTTGCACAATTTGCATAACCTATTATTGATAGGAATTACAGGTCGGGCATGCCTACGTACCTTTATAGATATTAGATACTGAGCATTCTGTGTCATACATATCGTACAGGTCACCCACCTGTAAACGTTAGACGTGTCTGCATTCCATGTCACGTATATATACGTAGATAACCCCGAAAATCGCCCCGTGGTGGTAATACTACAATGTTATCGGACCGAATGTAGATACTAATATTAAGTTTAGTTTCAGTTCAAATACAAAAAAATCACATAGCTTGGAGCTTATATAAATGATTCTATCAAATAATTTAAGTCATTGAAACGTTATTAACCATATTACATGGTAATTGACGTACCAGACTTTATATATTTTTTACAAATGAATTGGATTAATGAAAATAACACACTCAGACGAAAATCATACACCACAGCGTCTACTTACAGTGACCCAAATTGACCAAAATGATACTACACCAAAGCGTAAACACAATGAGTTAAATAACAACCACAGCTGCAATAAAATGACACAAATCATACAACAACCTCAATACCCTTTAGTATAAATCATACACCACTGGTTTGGTTCGGTTTGGTTTTTGGTATTATTTTGTTTAACGTCCTATTAAAAGCTAAGGTCATATAAGGAGGTGCCTCCATGTGTGTTGTGTGAGCGTGCATGTGTGTATGTGTGCCGGCGGAGAACGGGTATGTTGGTGATTTTGCCTCCTTATGAAAGCGCGGATCTGATGCCGACTTTATAGTGCTATCTTACTGAAATATCGTGCCGAAGGCACCCAGCACAGCATTCCGCCCGGTCACATTAAACTGACAACGGGTAAACACAGCTGCACTAAAATGACACAGCTCATACACCACAGCGTCAACAACATACACTGACTTGAAAACTATTTGAAGCACTGGTTTGGCCTAGGACAAAATACTATCATTTTTTTATTATCAAACTGAAATGTATTTAATTTCTAGTAGTTGTATCATACAATCAATACCACAACCATACACATATCAATACATGAACGCTTGAGTGCATAAATACATAATAACATTAACAATTTTAACCATAGGAATAAATTCGTTTTCTGCTTCTGAATCAAGTGTGAAACTTGCATGTGTTTTGGCATCTCGTGGCAAGATTGAGTCATTAGTTTACGTGTTAAAACGTATTCATGGATTTTCGCCTTTGACCAGATAATGTTATTCATCACCTAATTCATGTCTTGTTTAGAACACTTCTCTTCCCTTGGTCTAGTATTTCATCGACCACACTTAGAAATTTTACTACGCATGTCCGTTAACTGCTATTATTTTGTTCAGGTCTTTAACTTTAACTAACCAGTTCGTTGTTTTTTTTATAATGAAGTATAAACTTCAAGCTCAGATTGTCCCATACGTGTTGGCGTTGTGATATTTTTTATACTCTACTCGAAAAGACTAGGATTAGAGAATGTTACGACACAAAATAACTAACTCGGGCCTAAGGCCTCTAATTTCTCATTTGTTCCAACGTTTTCACATCTTCGTTATATAATCCATCTTGCTTTACTCCCAATAAATCAATTTTCTCTCATACAAGTGATTAACAATATCAGAACACCCGTGGTAATTGAACTATGATCAAAAGACATAATTACACTCACCTCTGTCACGACCAATACCAACTAAAGATTCAGCTTGTCCGATTGTAAAATAAAACAACGCTAATTGCTGTGATTAATGAAAAAAAAATATGAAGATACATTAATTAAACGCCACCTTGTAAAAATAGCCTTTTGGACTAGGAATGAAAATTAAAAAAATATTCATACCAAAGATAGTGTACCTGATATGATTCACCATGTTAAAGTAAATACATTCTCATCAGCGTTACTGGACATCAAATACCTGAAGTAGTAAGGTATGAGGTACATGTAAATGCCAAATGCATACTTGTATCTAAATGGAAGAAGAATAACTACATTTGTCTTAATAATCAATCTCTTAAGGAATGCATTTTTATTTTTACACATGTTACCATGACCCGTCCTCTGTTGAATAATTATTAACTCTATTTATTTTACAACAATTATATATGAAACTAGTTATTATTCCAATTGATATTAATCACCCTTTTTGGCCCGGATGGAAGCGCGCAGAGGGTCTCGATCTGTTGAATAAGAGCTCATAATAGCAACGTTTGACTGTATATTGACACCATAGGCTATGTTGACAGTTGTAATGATCTAGAATACAGATAGAAATCGCACTGCCCCTTGTACCAGACAAACTAGCTCGTTGACATATTCAGTCGGGACGTTCCCAGGTCAACGAGATAACGCGAGTCCAAAAGGGTAGGTAATCATCTAACTGTTTATCTGTCGCTGTCAGAGGTGAGTTAATGCAAGTAAATATTTCGTATGTCGTGTATGTTCATCACCTTCAAATGAAGTCGTTTCTGCAGAAAAAATAACGATGTAAATATAGGTTAACTTTATTCTTACAGGTTAATTGATCTCATATAGCACTTTCATATTACATATCTTAGTCTGATTACATATTATCAGTCAGCGACAAGCCTAGTAACATTCTTGTAGTAATTGTGTACAAACATTTAATTATACTTGTATATTGAACTTGACTTCAATCTTGATATTTCGCCAATACATCACTGACAAACCAGACTTGAGTACCCCAATAATTCAGTACGTACGTTTTAATAACCCTATTGAAGTAATGGCTCATTTTCCGCTTGGTGTTTGATGCTGTATTCTGATGACACATTCCTACAGCCAATCTGTGGGATATTTTGTATCATTTTAAACATTGACGATACTATCAAAGTGGCTTGAAGAAATCAACTCAACGTTACCAGGAACTTAAATCGTAGATCTCAACGAAGCGGCTTATAGGCTGTAATGTGCCGAGTAAAAATGGGTATGTTAATGTATATGAAACATTTGGAGACCTTTTCGGCAGTCTACATGGTATATCCTGGTCTCAGTTTATTTACTTATTACTATTGGTCTCGCAGTTTACCAGTCGGCGTGTCATAAGGATGTATCACCATGTCGTGTCATGCGAAATAGCTAGAAAAATGATATAATAATATAGATTTTTTCTTACCCCATGCATTGGTATACTGAATCTTATAAACAGATTTTGCAGACTTACAAACTTCATTTATTTTTTTAAGCAAGTTTCTTAAGAAATAATTTACCCAGAAAATATAATTCTATTATATCTGCATTCATTAAACATGCTTAAATACAAAAGGGATTTTTCCCGCACAGATTGTTAATATCTTTCGTAATATTTTTAATTTATTTTGTATCTTAAAATGGATAGAAAGAAGTTGTAGTACCTTCACTAACTGTCTGATTTACGATCTTGTACATCATATTACGTGATATGTGACAATGATGGCGCCTTTTCCTACAATGAATGCTGTCATGTTTATCTGAAAAGGTTCCTTGAAAAGTTCTTTGGACTTTGAAGCACTGTATATCACCATGCTCCAATCCAAAGGTAACTCACGTCTCAAATATTAGAAATATCATCCTATCTTTTCTGCCTAAAATATAACATGGACATACATTGTACATTTCTACCACCGCGTAAACACAAAAAGGTAAAACAGGACCACAAATCCCATTAAAATAAAAATCATAAACAGGAACTGAGGAAATATCAAAACTAATAAAAACAAATCAATCGGACAAAAAGAAACAAGGAGCCGTGCGCATACTAAAACAAACAGAAAAATAACATCATTGATCTCCGACAAAAATATCAAAGGCGAAACCAGAATCTCCGGAAGTGTAATCGTTTGCTGTTTCTTAAGTGGTGCAACCCTAAAAGAAATAGTTTTTTTCCCCATACGGATATTTACGAATATCTCGTCTGTAAAATGTATACTCATTGGTTCAATATTTAACCTTGAGTCTGATAACATATTCCAATGAAGACGACATTATTTCGTATACATTTTCAAAAGAACTAATGTTTGGTTGATTTTGGTGGAACAATAAATCTACTAACTATAGGATTGGAGACTCCTCTAACTCTGTAAATCGGCTATTGTATTCTACAGAAGAGGAATATTTACAAGAACTAGTAAAGTTTTCTGTTTGAACGAAAAAACTCCATGACTTCCTACATGTTTTTATCGTCCAAGGAATTGCAATTGAATACAGTTTGATCTTCCAAGACATTGTAATTAAATATAGCTTGATCGTCCAAGGCATTGTGATTGAATATAGTTTGATCGTCCAAGACATATCAATTAAACAATTGAATATAGCTTGATCGTCCAAGATATTACAATTATATATAGCTTGATCGTCCAAGACATTGTAATTACATATAGCTTGATCGTCCAAGACATATCAATTAAATATAGCTTGATCGCCCAAGACATATCAATTAAATATAGCTTGATCGCCCAAGACATATCAATTAAATACAGGTTGATCATCTAAGTTAAACAAATTTTATATATCTTGATCGTCCAGCCCATTGCAATTAAATATGAAATATAATTAAATTGCATCTTCATTTCAGCAAGTTGACCTCATAATTTACCATGGCATCATCCGGCAGCAAAATCAGCTCTATATCACGAGGAGCTTTGCCACTCTTGCTGCAGACGGCAGCACGATCTTCCCACGACACCAGACATGTACACAGACAGTTTTCTAGACTTCTTTCTACTATGAGGCGATCTGCGGTAGTAGGGGATGCTCATTCAAAGCCGTTCAGTACATCAAGCTCAACTAAAACCATTTTCAAAAGCAGTCTTCCTGATGTGGCACTAGATAACAGAAGCCTTGGCGAATATTTGCTGACAAAATTAGATAATTTCGGCGACAAAATTGCCCTGGTAAGTATATCCAGTTTTAGTTTAAAAAGTTACTTAACTTAAGTTGAATCTCCATTAAAAAAGTTCCACACGAAGAGAGATATATGATATATTTAATAAATGAGAAGTGGAAGTTCATTTAAGGTTGCTGACTCACTCCCCAAGCATATAAGTCTCGGGTGAATTATGAAATAATGATAATAAATTGTTTTGATTTAAAAAACACTAATATAAAACCATGGTTATACATTTCTGAAATATGGGTCTCGTACAACACAACAGAATGACTTTAAAGTTTCACAATCATTGCTCTTGTTTCACTTTAAAAACAACAACCTGATGCAGCGTTCTTAATGTTGAAATTAAAAACAAACATTTCTTATATTTCAGGTTGACTACGCTAACGGCAAGACGTACAGTTACCCTCAGCTGAAAGCAGCCACAATTCGCGTGGCTAGTGCACTTAACAAACTCGGCTACAAGAAAGGGGATGTTATGGCAATGCATTCTAGCAACAACACAGAGTACTGCATCTTACTTCTGGCATGTGCAGCGTCCGGTATTTTACTGACCACCGCAAACCCAGCATACACTCCTGGTACGTGTCTTACTGACCATTGCTAACCTGACATTCACTCTTGGTACGTATGTTGCTGACCACTGCCAACCCATCGTATATCGCTGGTAGGTGTCCTACTGACCACTGCGAACCCGGCAAACATTCTTTGTAGCTAGCTTACTAATCACCCACCGCCAACCCGGCATATACTCCTGTTACGTGTCTAACTGACCATCGCCAACCCAGCATATACTCCTGTTACATGTCTAACTGACCATCGCCAACCCGGCATATAATCCTGGCCGGTGTCTAACTGACCATCGCCAACCCAGATATACTCCTGTTACGTGTCTAACTGACCATCGCCAACCCGGCATATAATCCTGGCCGGTGTCTAACTAACCATCGCCAACCCAGCATATAATCCTGGTCGGTGTCTTGGTGACAACTGCAAAACCGGCATACACTCATGGACCGGCATGCAATTCTTGTAGGTGTTATACTGATCACCGCCAACCCGGCATATATTTCTGCAATGTCGTAGATTAATGTTCTCCTAGTTGTTTAGATTGCATAAGTGCATTGTGCATCTGGTTTTGCAAGTAGTTTCTTCAGGTATGCAATTGCTTCCGAGACACTTTCTTCCTTGTCCTACGACTGTCAGTTAGCGGTCGGTCCTATCAAATGTGCTAACCAGAATTAATAAAACTATAGATGAAGTAGATTCAAAATGCGGCAGGGTTGTGGGAATTCCGTATTCGCTTAGCCCTCCTCTACATGGATACGTGTTTTCATTGGTGTTACTATCTCCTCAGTATATTTTCTGCTTCTTCATTTATGCCACATCAGAGATTACCCGTCGTTGATAACTTGAACCCTTCTTTTTATGACCCTCAGTACTTGTACGATGCTTTCATTAATGTTACAGCGGAGCTTGCGCGCCATTTAAAGCACTCTGGATCGACCAGTTTGGTTGTAGTTGATGTTCTATTACCAGTTGCCAAGGCAGCAATGGACAGCGATCCTGAACTGAAGGCAGCTATTAAGGTATTTATCAATGCATGACAGGCATAACACCGGGTAAGACTTAGAGATAATTAATTGTATTTTGTTTATTTTAACACATTCCGTTTCTTAGGGAAGAGATTCGTTTAGAATTCCTACTGGAACAACTTCAAATTAAATACTTATATTGTTGTTGGAATTCCATATTAATACATATATCTCATCCTGTTTGATTGGCTACCTCTATTATACGTGGTCTAGTACAAGGTTTTCCTAATGTACACGCTTCCTTGCGCTACATCCAATGTTACAGCCTTAAACTTCAGTAAACAAATCAATGGATATGTACATTTTTGTAAACACAAATGTTGTAATCGAATGGTTACCATGGTGAACTGATCTCTACAGGAAGTAATAGTCATTGGTGAAGCAGAAGGCTGCCGTCCTTTTTCCACACTTTTGGAGGATGATGGGAAATCTTTCCCTGAAAATCTTAACATAGATCCGATGAATGACGTGGTAGTTTTACCCTACTCCAGTGGAACGACTGGGCTACCCAAGGGAGTTCAGCTCACCCATCATAACCTGGTGGCTAACCTTCAACAGTTCAGGTACATAACTTATACAATGTTTTATGGTGATATTGTACCTTATACATTATGCTATGAAATCAAGTTATCTCTTTAAATTATTTTTCACGTTAACATACTGTATACAGGGACATTTTTGCCTAGTCAAATTTTCGTCCTTCGAGGGTGAAATCCATTTTCGCCCAAAAATAAACCCGCCCTTCACATTTAATTACGATATGTATTCTGTTGTTTACAATTGTTCGCTGTAATGATAAATTCGCTCTCATTACAGAGGGCGAAGAAGGCGAAAAATAAACTGCAGCGACATTTTGCCGGTATGCAGTAGTATTATCAGTATATTAATTTCTAGTTATGTAATTATATCAGTTGTCATTATCGTCAGTGGACCAAAAGGCATTTACCGTTCTGGAACACTTGGTCGTATTGTCCTTGTGTCTCCTTGGTTCCTGTTATATATTTTGTCCTGTCAACATATCCTGAATTAAATGTTTCTGAACTTTCGATACATCCCGCTGTTCCTGTTATATTCTTTTCTTTCCTTCTTGGTATCTATTGTCCTCTTTTTCTGTCGATGTTGTGTTATGAATTCACCGCCTAGTATCGTTGTTGTTGTACATGTTTCATTTGTCACCTCGTTTATCGCCAACATGGTTTGATTTGGTTTAGTAATTTTTAACGTCCTATTAAGGTAATAGGATTGTGTCGCCATTTCTTAGTAGAATTTATTCAAATTTTGTAGTTATATTGCTTTGAAGTAAAGAACATTTTCTATCACAAAAAAAATATAGGTTGTCAGAATTTTAAGGATTTTAAATGGAAATTTATGTAAAAAGGAGTGAATTTTGAAAAAAATATTGAAACACACATTTTTTTGCAGAATAATGTCAATAAAAATGATTCTAACATAGATTAGTATTGCATTAATGTATATCAGTTTCATAAATGCTGAAATTGTGTAAAATTAATTATCTATAAACGATTAAAAATTGACATTTTATAATAAAACCATATACACATAGTAATTGCATGCGACAGTAATCGTTCTTGAAAAACTTCACAGTAGTGAAATAGGTAGCCGGTTTCCTGAAGTACAGAAAAATGGACACATGTGACTCATTGATTAAAAAACAACTGAATTAATACCTGGATTGCTTTGCAAAACTTTGATATTGAAAGAACACACTGTTCTGTCAATAATAAGCATATAATATTTATCACTTTAATAGTAAACATTAGATTATGCGGAAATTGTGATACTGTCTCCCTACATTGGATTTTCAACTAGGGACGACTTCCTATCTCCGTTTAGCAATACACTCCTATGACCTTAACAGCTATGGTCATTAATGGACTGCCTCCCTTGTGTGCAAGATGCACGCGTGTGTGTTTTGTGGGAGGCTGCGATATGTTCGTGTTAGTCTCCTTGTGATAGCGCAGAAATTTGACAATGTCCATTTTTCTCGTTTTCTTAAGAATGCTTCTATACATTTCCCTCAATTTATCGCCAAACCTTATTATAACGCCAACATTTCCCTGGACAAACTGTGGCAGTATAACGAGGTTTATAGTATACAACTTAAATGTTCATCATTTCACTTGCTTAACCTTCTCAATTTGTCTGATTGTGTTTTGAAAGACCAGTGATTAAGGTTGACGTGGAAGACACTAGCATAGGGATTCTCCCATTCTACCACTGTTATGGTATGATCCCTGTCATGATGGGGGTGTTCCAGGACGGAGGAAAATTAGTGACCCTCCCCAAATTTGAACCCGAAATGTTCCTCAAGGCTTTATCAGAACACAAGGTAATTATTTTCCATATTTGAGTTAATATGAAATAAAGAAGCTATAGTTTTTAGGAAAACCTTTCATCTGAGCAAAATTAAAAAAAACCCACTATAGAGTTTAGGGAAACAATTATATCGAAGCAAATCAAAGTTGTTTTAATAAGTGGAATATATTTAATATATGATGACTTACTGTATTGAATTTGTAAGGGAAACTATACATACAGAAATAAAATGAATCTAGATTATATAGGACACAAATGCATTACTAAAGCTAATATATAATTATTTCCTGGAATATTGTAGACTGACGTGATTAAATGCGTTGATGGTATCTACCCTTGTTGATTTGTTGCTAGGTAACAATGGCTCATATTGTCCCACCAATCGTCGTTTTTATGGCTAAGCATCCCGCTGTGTCCCAGTTTGACCTTTCCAGTCTGAATAGGGTGGTGGTCGGTGCAGCCCCTCTCGGCGAGGCTATCACTGGAGCCTTTATGGACAGACTAAAGGCTCCTGTAACGCAAGGTATATACTATAATTATAACGTCACTTGTTCACCTTACAAACGACTCCGCGTGATTTATAATGAAAATGTGTCATACAATATGTATTGTTGTATGAATTAAAGAAATATAAGTTGATTCACATCAAACATCAAAATATGGGGAAACACTCTTTGTTAGAATGCAGTAAACTTTATGCATGTTCCTTTTGATACTTGTTTATAATAATTAAACGTGGTAAAGGAACCATATAACACCACCCGACTGAGAAGTTATTTATCTAAAAAGACAAAACCAATGCTTAACTTAACTTACAAATATATAATTCTTTTTGATTTTTTTTTCGTGCAATCAAAAATATTATTTTCTGGATACTGTGTAATATGTTGAATGTTTGAGGTTTTAGTATTGAAAACATACTGTGCATGGAATCTTCAATAGACGGACATGTTAAGAGTCATTCGTCATCCATAAGATATTCAAGTAATGACCTTTTTATTTAACATTACCTTAACATTTCTTGCTTGCCAGAATTTCTTTTCAGCGGAATATAAAAATCAGTATCTCGTATTAAACGGTTTTAGTGTAACTGTACTTGATTATTTTTTTCTAGGATACGGGTTGACGGAGACGTCTCCGGTATTAGCGACTGATGTACTTCCCCCTAACCCAGGAACCACCGGCCATCTGGTGCCCAACACACTAGCCAAGGTAAACATTGCCACAATACCCTGTTTATGTAAAGTATGAGTAGTTAGCTGCTGATGTGATCAGTAGTTTCATCATTGATATACAACCCCTCCCCAATTATAGCACAGGAATCGGCTGTCATCTGTGCCAAACACTAAACAATGCCACAATTTCCTATTAATACAAAGTATGAGTGGTTAGCTGATGAGATCAGTAATGTCTTTTTTATGATGTATGCATACCAGTAAATAATGACAGGTTAGGTGTCGGTTAATAATGTACAATATTTTCCGTTTTCCTTGCTGACTGCTTCTAACTTGTCAGCTTTGACATCATTGTGTTTTTGTCCCTTATATATATGCCATATTTTGTTATTGAGTGTTGATTCTAGGATGTATTTTGTTCTTCTGTGATTGCCTCTAGGATGTATTTTATCTGTGTGTTTTGAAGTTATTATGTATTGTTTTTTACTAGTTTTGTCAAATTTGTGCACTGAACTTGGTGAAAACCTTCGTCAAATGTGGTGACGGTCGCCAATTTTGAGTCAATTTGCAATATTTGCATCGCTTGTAACATCATGAACTTGAAATCATACTGTAGACGCTTCTTCTTTAGTTTCATATTTTCTCAATAACAGTACGCCGATAGTTTCACATTGCTACAGATCCCTTTGACAATCGTGTCAACTTTAATATAGACATTCTATATCGATGGTTCTTTTGACCAATCAGCCACTTAGCTAGGATCAATCAATACCAATTTACTGTCATATAAAGTCATATCTCCTTTGCTTCTGTTGCTGCCTTTTTAAAAATCGATTCGGTCTTTGCTTTATTGACGATAGGGAATGTTGTGGTTTAGTTTCGCGTTACTTCCCTACGTTGGACGCATCTTTCACATTCAGTTCACCACGTTATCATCACATTGACATGAGCTGCCATTTTTAACGTTTATAGGAGATATCGACCTTCCTTCGCTGAATCAACGAAATCAAGATCTCCGTACTACTGCCAAAAACCGTAACGAAGTGTTGGAAACTATGTTTTTCGGCATGAGTATAGCATATGATAAAACATTTCTGAAAAGCAACTACACCTTTCGGTTCTTTTACGAGAATTTATAATAAATAAATAAACACAATATAATCGATCAGTGTTTTGAGCGTAACAAATAGTAACGGGACTAGACCGGAATTTGAACACTGGACTGATATTGATATACTATCGCTCTAACCGATATATCTATATTGACATCAGAAGTGGGGAGTTACTGTATATATGAATAAGTGGTCAAGGACCATGTAGTTCTCTGGGCATTTGACTGCAGTGCTTAAAACTGCTGAATCCTGTTGTCAGGTTCCGGAAACAAGAGACCTTGCATCAATTCTGTTATACAATTTAACAATGACATATTTTTCAAAACTATAGAAATGTTTGTGTTAGACACGGATGCCCTCTCCCTGTTTAGCCGTATATATACACACACACAGTGTAGTAGGTGCTACGAGCTATGTTACACACGCAGTGAATTGGCGTGTGTGCTATTTTTAGCAAGTTAAAATTCACATTTAAGTTAATAACCAGAATACTTATTAACTTTGAGAACATTTTCAAGAAAAAAGAACAATAATTGTATCAAACATGCAAATCGGCATCACAATATTCTCCCACAAATGCATAGTTATATCACTGATTCGTTTACAAGCAAAACTCTGACAGAATTTCAAAATCAATCCACCCCTCTAGCAATAAACGTATCGATCTAATGGTCAGTATTAACTTGTATGCCGTAGGTCGTCAATCCGGAGACGGGTGCTGAGTTAGGTGTCGGTGAAACAGGAGAGTTCGTCTTCAAGGGTCCACAGGTGATGAAAGGTTATCTAAACAACCAAAGGGCCACGGATGATATGATAAAGGATGGGTGGCTCTATTCAGGTACAGCGGATTCTTATTTTAACTATCTTGTCGTTCGTTGATTAACGTTCATAGTTCACGCAAAGAAATATTGTTTAATGTGTGTTACTTGCAAAAAAGGATATTCTATGATAAACTATCAAATGCCAATCGGCAATGACCGACATTTATTTACAAACAGTCGAATGTACATTTTGCAATGTACTTGGGGGGGCTACTGTTTGGTTTTGAGGGGCTAAGCGGGGTCTTGCACATTTGAGAGCCCTAATTACTTTTGATGAAATATAGATTAATTAAATACTATCTGGCATAGCCAGTAAAATATTATTTTCACAGAATGAAATCATTCGGTTGTATAATTTCTGAATACCAATATTACCGAAAAAATATCTACATGATCAAAATCAAAGAGTTTAAAAGAAAGCGGAAGCATTTTTACATCTATTATCAACTCCTCATATTTACAAATATTTAAATTTGAACTTGAACATTGATCTACTGCTCGATCTTTTATCAGCAGTTGATCATGAAATAAAACTTATCGTTGCGATACTGTTCTTAAGAATAATGACTGCTGATTATTTGTACTTCTACAAGCACAAATTTCTGATACGGAAATGAAAATATCACAAAATCTACTATAAATTTAAGTAACACTATTGATACAAGGCAGAATATCATTCATTTTCATTTGAATCGAGCCATAGTGCCTATTTTCATGACGGTCAAGACTAGACTATTTTTTTTCATCAAAATTCAAACAAACCCCTCCCTGCTCGAATCGGATAGTCATCCCCTTACTAGAATGCAATCGGCATTGGCCGGAATATATTTACACATGATCACATGTATTTATTGACAGGATAAAACAACTTGTGTTCATCGCTATATGTTCTCCCTGACAAGTTTTCGTCTTCTTGTAATTTGAAACGAGTTTTTCCGAAGTTTAATGTGGTACTCCGTTAATTTAAAATAAAAAGCTGTTATATGCTCTTTGAAATTTATAGGAAGGGTAATATATATACTTAATTCATAGGCGGTGCGGTACAATTAATTAATTCAGTAATGACTGAAATGTATATAGAAACAGTAGGAGAATGGCGAGTATGACCACAAAATCAATTTGATACTTATTTCTGACAGCACAACCCATTGAATGCATTTTATTTTTGAATTAACAACAACAACAACAACAACAACAACAAATAAGGTATATTTTATCTTTGCACCTCTAACTTGTTCGTGTTATATGTCCATTAGGTGACGTGGGACACGTGCGAGAGGACGGCTGTATCGTCATCACCGACAGGCTGAAGGAGCTTATTAAGTACAAGGGATTCCAGGTAACATAACCTTGAGAACATATATATATATATATAAGTATCAAATCGAGGGTTTTCTCCAGGTATTCCAGTTTCTCCCGTATAATAACCACCAGTGCACTTACGGCCAAATAAATTTTATATCCAATCAAGAGAACGTTTAAAGATACATTACTTGCCTCGGTTGTCTGTGATTTTCCGGAGTGTCATTTGTTAAACGTTAACATGAAATATTTTAATAACTATAGATATCGTTTGGAAATTGATTGCTGTTTCTTGCGTGACTGGTGTCAACAGTTAGTTTAATTTATTTTACAATTTTTATGAAAAACTGTTAAATCAACCTCAAAAAATCACTCATATCGTCCCGGATGGATACGCACAGTTGTCTTCCTGAGGTAGAAGACCAGAGTACCGGAGATAATTCCCACGGTCGGAAAGGTTTGGGGAATCTTACCACGGACCTCATGAAAGGCGAGTGCGCTATTTACAGTGCCCTCCGACCCTTTAACCTGTGAAAAATTGAACCAACATAGTTAACTTCTTACGCTGTAGGAGCTAATAATACTTGAACCGTTGTCAGTTTAACCTCAGTCTCTCACCGCTGTATCAGGTCCCCCCAGCTGAATTGGAGGATCTGTTGCTGAAACATCCGGGTATCCAGGACGCGGCGGTGATTGGTGTCCCGGATGAGGTTGCAGGGGAACTGCCCCGGGCTTACGTAGTACCCAAACCTGACCAGCCACTGACTCAAGAGGAAGTCTGCAAGTTTGTTGAAGGTAGTGTTTATAAAACCAAAGTATGATTCGTAGATCTGCAACGAATAAGATATCATTACATTTAATGTTTAACATATTTTGCAACAATAAATAAAGTACCAACGCTTTGTTTCTATACAATCAGTTTA
Organism: Mizuhopecten yessoensis; assembly: GCF_002113885.1. Lineage (NCBI taxonomy): Eukaryota > Metazoa > Mollusca > Bivalvia > Pectinida > Pectinidae > Mizuhopecten > Mizuhopecten yessoensis. Next base: position 1,931,378 of record NW_018405944.1, read on the forward strand.
TCATCGTATATGTATATCTGATCTGGTAACGTGATTAAAATATGAAATGCATTATTATCTATATGTAACGTTTTTCTATTATTTCTTTATATAAAATGAAATTTGAATACATTACTTATTGTTGAATTTGATATTCCAGAAAATGTGTCTGCGTACAAAAGACTACGAGGTGGAGTAGAGTTCATGGAAGTCATCCCTAAATCGCCTTCTGGAAAAATCCTCAGACGAATTCTCCGGGACGAATATAGCACGAAAGTATCTACATAGGAATATTGTTATTATTCGTGTGATCATTTAATATAAAAAATTCAGTTATCAGTCATGATCAAAGTTAACAGAGTTATCAAAGACAGCGACATTTATCTGTACTTAACGGTTAACATATGTAGATGTTCAATGGAAGCACGTTAGTCCTGACACGTTTGTTCCAAATATATTTCCAGACTGATGGAATCAATTTTGAACTGATAACGTTAAAACAAAGAAGTACCAAATTCAGCTGAGGGATTCAATGAATGGAAACGGAGGTTTTGTTTCTTGAAATAATTCAACTGATATGGGTCGCATATAAAATGTTGTGATTGTTTTATGCCATTTGTAAATATTATATCACTCGTCAAATATATTTCATATTTTGTAATTTATATTTATACACAGGTACTTAGAAAAAGAACATATATCTGTTTTATGCCTCTATTTTGTGTACCATTGTGTGCATATACATCAAAGTATAGAAATGTTAATGGGACAGAAACACAAACTAAATGTTGGATATATATGTAACACATTGTACATATGGTGTAATTTAGGATATACTGGTAATGAAATTATTTTCGTGTGTATTTCTTTTCGTGCATTATGCCTGTAGTTGATTTGTGAATACATAATTTCGCGATCGATAACATTCTATTTTGCTATATGTAGTATTTATCTGTGAAATTTAATTCGTGGAAGATTTCCAATCGCGAATCAACGTTATTATTATTCTCGCAAAAGAAAGTGATTACAGTTCATGCATTGTAATGTTAAATTGCATATAAATGACATAATAAACATAGCCATGGAAATAAATGGTAGCAGTGTCAAGACATAAGCAATTAAACAGTGAATATTCTGGCTTTCGTGATGAATATCAGTTATATTTCATAAGTGATGCTAAGCACTCGTGAAAAAGAAAATTTCAACTAAATCAACTTCAAAGTTAAATACCGTTGTTATTTTATTTTTGTAAAAGTAATGGCCTCCTTAAACAGACAATTAATCTGCCGTCAATAGAAGAAAAAAAGGGAATGCGATATGTATGACTTGCGTTATAAAATGGATACATAACAAAACAATAGGGGGCAATGCTTATACTTTAAAGCAAAATACAAAGTTTAATGAAGATAAAGTGATAAAAGAAGCGCACAATTGTTCATTACGATGTAGACTATTACGCTTTTAATGTATTTTTAATATCGACGATATATGTTTTGACTTTGTATGTTTTCAAACATGTAGTTTTAGAAGATTGTGACATGTGTTATTTCAGAAATGTAAATCTGTGTGTCAATGTGATTCTTTATAAATGTTAATGGATGGTTTTTATCATGAATTTGTATGAATGGTATTAACAGAAATTATTGAAATTTGTTGATGGTATGACCATGTGTGTGGCTAGTGTTAATTAAAGAGTGTGGATGATATCAATTAACATGCGTGTGACAGATTTTAATTAACATGTGTATAGATGATGTAAATATTTAATGTTTGTTGGTGATAATAACTATGTGGGAATAGTATAAATCTCACGACAAAATGTTGTAAATAAAGTAGATTTATGAAATCTTTAAGTTTAAATAAAATATTGTTTTTGTTTTCTTCATAATATATACGATATATACATAGATATTACGAGTGACGTAAAAATCAGCTTGGCTCGTTCAGTAAAGACGGAACGCTATCCTGATACAAACTGTACTGATGCTGTTTCTGTTAAGGATATATACTACTAGGTATCACTTAATTTCCTTCACAAAAGAGTTTCAAATAAATAAATTCAATGCCCGTTTTGATAACACTATTGTGTTTAAATGTTTCAGGGTAGACAACTCTCATAAAAATCGCCTGAATACACAGTAAGGTTACACATCGAGCATTATAAAGCTAGCCGCAAGAACTATATATTGCGTGTATGGCGTCATTTCGATCATTTTTTTGTTATTATTTAGGACAGCATGAAACCGTTAATTAAAGGTTAGTTGTTCATTTTTTTCAAGGCATCAGCTTGCTTTAGAATTGAGTATGGATAAATTATGAACGCAGTAATTACATGTAGCAGATGCCAGCAATGTAAAGAAATATCTAATTGCAATGACACATTTTGTATATAAACTGACTGAAATGTAATAATATATTCTGTTCCATGATTATAAGAAAACAGAGGGCAAAACCAGATGTACCAATTTCAAGCAATGCCTTTCTATATGGACGGGACCTTCTGACCACGTCCTCATATAACTCTGGCTGTTACGAGGACACCTAACCCGAATCAAACACTGTCTGTCGAATAAACCTACACACACTGTACATACTAATTACAGATGTGAGCTGCATACATAACACCTGTTTGTGACGTATAATGTTAACAAAGAAGGCTGAATGAAGTCTGTTAGTTTTATTCAAAGCAGTTCCTTGCATAGTTAAATAGCGTATCAAGATCACAACTACCGGTTTACGTACGTAGTGCAGGCTGAAATTGTATAGCGAGATATTTATAGAATTTAAAAAAATATCTAGACAATGCGTTTACCTTTGTATTACGTTTTAGTAACTTGGTTATACACGTCTTCTCAGCTTAATCTAGCGTCCACAGGAATATCCAACAGGTAAGAGAGCTTACCTTTATTACTTATTTTAACTTATTAATCGTAGCTATTTGACTCAGAACAAACCATGGTTAAGACAGATTTGTGGTTACTGCCTTGATGCATTGATTAACATTACGACTTCCTTGTACCTATTCGTTATTTACAGTTTTATTTACGCATTGAGATCCAAATTTGTCCAGTTCGCAGACAGATTGATGTTTTCCATATTTTACCGATACTATAATTAATATAAATGGGATGTTTTTTCAATGTTGTCTGTATGTAAGTTCATATATACCATAACAAACAGTTAAATTTATATATTGATGAGCTGGTTTCAACAATATTATGTAGCATATAAATACAACCAACTGATCCAAAATCACGGGTTGTGTCACCTGTAAAGTGGTTGACACACATAATATCTGAGAAAACAAGATTGAGTCTGATATGTCAGATTTCGGTGAACTACATAGAAGGTGTTACCGTGATACGTCACTCTGTACTTTGCAGTTGTTTACACGGAAGTAAATTAAAAGCCTGTTTGTTTCGTCAGGTTTCGGTAATGGTTTTGTTGTAAGCTAATTGTATCCCAGTTAAGACTTATTTATAAAAAGAAATGTACTGTCTAGTGAAGGACTTAACTGAACGATAATACTACACACATGATCTATATCTCCATTTGACACATAGTGTTGGTGGTTTATGAAGACACCGACACTACATCAGGCGTTCATTATTTACATACAAATTAGTGTTTACAGATGCAAATTTTAAAATTGTTATCTTTCTATGTTGCAAATGATTTATTGCATCTGCCACTTCACATAAAAGTTTTGTAACAACCTGTGTATGTGTTCATGCAACAACAAACATCTATGACGCAAAAAGTGTGACACAATAAACATCACTTATTTTCTTTAAGGTCTCATGTAATACCCTGCCCCGTCAAAGGCAAATAGCAGCACCTTATGTGTAAGAAAGACTGCAATTTACATCCGTTGAGTATTACTATTCACCGAAGATAGGACTTGATAAACACTTCCTACAATACATATATCTCACAGTTCGCGTCCTGTTCGGTGCTATTTTCCCACCGTATGTTATCAATAGGTAAGGTAACTTCAGGTCGGAACCGTACAGGTATAACGTCATATAGCCTATTCTGCTCACAGCTCGTCAGTAAGTGCACATGCAAATAAGGCTAATTTTAATTTAGATGAATTAAATGGGAGAAAAATTATTTGGAGAAGATAGGAAAACATAAGATTAAAGGCAGTATTATAAGATCACGGGCGAAATGGACAGAAGAAGGGGAGAAACCTACTAGTTGTTTATTTAAATTAGAAAATAGAAATTATATCTCAGAAATAATACCAAAATAACAACATAATAACAAAACAGGAAGTCATATTAGAGGAAGTTTGCTCATTTTATAAAAATCTTTATGGTGTCTCTAACAATAAAGTAAGTAAACTTGACATGTTATCTTAAAAATAATGAAATGCCTAAACTATCTGGAGAGGAGTCTGATAGTCTAGAAGGGGAAAATACATATAAAGAGGCAGGACAAACTTTAAAATTAATGAAAAATAATAAAAGCCCAGGGTCGGATGGATTTTCAACACAATTTTTTAAATGCTTTTAGGGAAAATTGGGGGAGTTTATAGTCAGATCAATCAATTATGATTATTGTACAGGACAACTTTCTGTAACGCAGAGACAGGGAATAATAACTTGTATACCAAAAGCAGACACAACAAGGCATTTCTTTAAAAATTGGAGACCCATATCACTATTAAACATTGTGTACAAAATTGCATCAGGAACTATAGCTAATAGGATAAAAACTGTTCTCAATAAATAAATAAATGATGATCAAACTGGTTTTCTTTCGGGTCGTTATATAGGGGTAAATACAAGATTCATATATAATATTATGCTTTATACTGAGGAGATTGACATACCTGGCATGATACTGATGATTGGTTTTGAGAAGGCATTTGATTCAGTGTCTTGGTTATTTATTGAAAAAGTTCTACTTCTCTTTGGTTTTGGTAATAGCATTGTAAACTGGTTTAAAACTTTACATAATAATGTTCATTCAGCTATAAATCAGGGGGGACACATATCTTCATTCTTTGATATCAGGAGGGTCTGTCGACAGGGGGATCCTATCGCACCGTATCTGTTTATTCTGTGCAGCGGTTTTGGCTACAAAATTGAGAAATAATAGAAATGTAAAAGGTTTCGAGATTGAAAGTTGCCCTATTTTATTACCACAATATGCCGATGACATTTCTATTATACTTGATGGCTCTGAGAAATCACTAAAGGAAGCAGTAAAAGAACTAAATGAATTTGCAAAAAAATCTGATTTAAAAATGAACATTGATAAAACTCAGGTGATATGGATTGGTAGTAAAAAAGTATAGTGAAGATTATTTTTTACCTTAACTTAATTTGCAGTGCGGAAAAGAAAAAATGTATTGCTAGGAATTGAATTTAGTGTGAACCTTCATGAAATACCAAAACTTAACTTTGACAAAAAACTTATCAAATTAAAAAATTAAAAATTTGGAACACCTATTGGAAAAAATAACATTATCAAATCATTGCTCATCTCTCAATTCAATCACCTGTTTATATCATTACCTAATCCAGATGATAGATTTATTAACAAACTCAACTCAATATCATTTGATTATTTATGGAGTGGGAAACCAGACAAAATTAAAAGAGAGATAATTATTCAAAATTTTGCTGATGGTGGTTTGAAGATGATCAATCTTGTTGCATTTATAAACTCTCTTAAACTTACTTGGATCAGAAGACTCTATCAGAGTTCTGAGAAATGGCAGGCCATACTTAAAACTTATATTGACATAGAATCTTACAAATTGTGGTTCCTAATATATTCAGATATGTGTAAATAAATGTAAAAATAAATTCTGGAGTGATGTGCTCAGATCATGGTACACACTAAATACAAAATATTATGATAAAATTCTTCAGGAAAGCATATTGAAAGTTCCCATTTGGTATGATAGTAAAATCAAGATAGGAGGAAGAGCTGTTTTTTTTATAAAAAACATTATCAGAAAAAACATTTTTATTATAAATGATATGATAAAGGAGGTTAGCACAGGTTTGTTTTACACATTTGTAGAATTTATTCAAAAACACCTAGTAAACACAATTTTTGACAGTATCAGGGTCTTGTCTCTGCAGTTAAAGACTTTATTTCATCAAAAAATACATACAGATATGAGATAATGTATCCCTACATACCTATCAATTCAGAATATTTTCTTAGAGATAAAAAAGGGTCAAAAATGTTTTACAACATCATAATTAAATCGGACAAGATACCATCCGGCATCAGAAACTGGAATACTATATTCGACAACATGGATAAACTAACCTGGTGTAAAATCTACAAAATGCCATTCTGTGTAACAACAAATACAAAACTTCAGTGGTTCCAGTATAGAGTGATTCATCATGTACTTACAACTAACTCATTTCTTACTAAAATTGGAGTAGTTGTCTCCCCTCTTTGTGTACTATGCAACTCTGAACCGGAAACAATTACTCATATATTATGGGAATGTGAAGAAGTACAAAGATTACTAGAAAGTTTTGACACATTAATGGAAGCTCTTTTAATCTCATTTTCAGTAAACCAAAAATCTTTTCTTTTTTGCCTTCTTCATCAGAATTTTCTTCCCAGTAATCGAGTAGATAATGAAATCATCATCATTATAAAGCAGTATATTTACAGAATGAGATGTTTACCTAACTCATTAAATATAAACGCTCTTGTAAACATAATAAAAGTCAACTATCAGATTCAAAAATACATTGTTAATGGTAAGGATGAAAAAGCTAAACATAAATTTGAAAATGACTTGAAAAAATGGGACAAACTAATTAAGTTGTAATACATTTTTATTATCATATTATCATTATCATTATTATTTTTACGACATACTCCATCATACATATGTTTAATTTCTAACCTTCACAAAGCCGATATATTACCTATATATAATATAATATACATGAGTGAATATCCACCTCTTTTTCCACCATCTCGCCCCAACTTTTCCTACATTTCTTCTCTCTTATCTTTATGTTCTCTGTTCTCCCTTTCTTTTTATTTTCTCAATCTCTATCTCAATTTCTCTTTCTTATAAAGACAATGCAATGTACTCAGTAGACAGTCTGTGCAATTTTTTCTCTTTGCATTTATATATCAATAATCAGTAGATACAGGAATGTTTGAAAATGTCTAATATGATGTATATGGGTTTGTGTGAGTACAACGCATGTGAGTATGGTGAAATCATATTAATTATGTTTATACATGAACATGGGTGTTTTTGACATGGACATGAGTTATACAGTATGCGCGGTTATATATAATTTAGTGCAGATATTGTTTCCAGCATAAAGATATATACCATATGTGATGAAGGTTGATATGTGTTCTATTTTTACACGATACATAGCAATGAATGATTGAAACATATATATGTCAGACACATGGATGGATGCATATATATGGGTAATAAAATGTTAAAATGTAAAAATAGACGGAAATGAGTATGTAAGTTTGTGCTAGTGTGGTTAAATATCATCCTGAGAATGTATGTACTCCATTACAAATGTTGACATAACAGATATAGATTTATGTATGTATGTGCGAGTATACAAATAAGTAAATGTTTTGCTATTCATTGTACATGAACATTGCATTGATGAAAAATCTGAATAATAAGATAATTATATAAAAAAAAAAGGCTAATTTCAATTTCGGTGCAATATACATTACGATCGGTAGAGTGTGCACATCGGGAACATATACATATGTGTGTATGACTTGTCAGCTTCCGAAGATTGTTAGTACATATTATACTCAGTATATCACTGCTATGTTATTGGGGTCATGCTTTTCCAACAATTTGTGCCTTGAATGAAAACATGATAACAAATTTAAAGTTAACATGAGCATAAACTTAATGATAAATATTTATCTTCATCTGTTAATTCGCAATAGGTAAAATAATTCTCACTACATTGTTTATTTATATCTTTTCACTACTATATATCATCTACCGGTAGCAAGATAAAGTCATTTGCATTGGTTGTCAATATGAAAATACTCAAGAAGAAGTTGAGAGCAACTTGATAATAGTTTTTCTCATTTGGAAACTATTTTCTCATAAAAGGACGTCTGCTCGCGTCAGGTGACGTCCTGAATCGGAAACAGCATCCACACAAAGGTAATCCGGGTACGAAAATAGTCCGTTATAAACAAATTATTATCAAGTTATGGAAAAATGCTGTTAGGATATAAAATCACCAGTCAAAGCATACTTGTTCATATGGAGAAGTCAATGACCGTAATATTGTTTTAATTGTATCTTTCTATATAGTATGAAGGTTATGGTATTCGTGCGCACAAATCTTTTTATTGTTTACGTTTGTCACAGACCGAGGATCTCGCGATTGATGATATTTGATCTTAAAGTCATTTTAAAGAAATGGTATTTAGGTGTTTTTGTGTGAATGCAGAAATATGTAAGGTAGATGATGAACAATTAATCACACCGGGTTTGTCGTACGAACAATTTTCTCATCACTCGCGCGTGGAAACAAATCACGAGTCAACCTGCGGTAGCCTCTTCACTTTATTCACGTGCTCGCAAAGAGAAAATAGGTCAAAACATTCCTCAATGCATCAAAAGAGACCAGGAGTCGAATCCTGAAAATCACATGACAACAATCAAACACGAAATGAACTACTGCACCAACTCAGTTAATTACATTGTATTGACTTAGGTATGCGGTTAAGTACATTGTATTGACTTGGGTATGCGGTTAAGTACATTGTATTGACTTGGTTATGCGGTTAAGTACATTTATTGACTTGTGTTCGCAGTTAAGCACTTTGTTGTCAATAGGATAAAAAGGATAACGGTTCTCTGTGTAATATATAACAGACATACTTTTTCAATATATCTAACAACATGTATTACTTTGATATGATTAATATATGGTATTTCACCTGGTTAACTGCTAACACACATACTGTCACCTTACATTTGAGACAAGAAATATATCACAGCGTCTTCACATAAGAACATATTACGTATTGTCAATAACAAAAATAGACCACTAGAATACACAGATTATATCTATAATCATATAGATTACAAATTAGCACGAGGAAAAAATAATCTCAGAAACTTTCTTCGTTTATATTTCACGTAACGACTTCCGTGATACAATTGTGGTTGGCAAATGCTGACGGACAAACTAACAGCACAAGACTTACCTAGAATAACGCTGCTTAAGCAAAAACGGATTAACCTTCTGAAACCGCTCTCGTGCTCAAGCATTGAATCTGTGCTCAAGCCTTATTTTTCTTGTTATAAATGAATCAAAAATTCTTATTTTGTCGAGGATTTGGAAAAATGTTTGAAGAGACTTAAAGCAAATACTGCTTTCAATGTTTACATTTGACTTCAGTGAGGTAAAAAAAATCTGGTTTGAGTACAGAATCCATGCTTGAGCATGAGAACGATTTCATCGATACAGGACCAGGTCTTAAATTCCTGTTTCTGTTTTCAAGGGTCACTGAATAAATATTTTCTTTTTTTGAATGTTCAACTTACTTTTATCGATATTGAGTTCAAACGACAGGTTTGTTTACTGCTGTTTTTTTTATTGTGTTCGTCTTTGACTTATTTTGATCAGTTAAATATATCATGTTAAACAAAATTGGCTTTAAGAAGACTATCTTAATTTCAAATATCAGGCAAAAATTACTGATTGAGTTCATCATTACTTTTTAACATTCGAATTAGTTTAGGCATCTTATCATCTATCATATTAAATATGTTTTCATTTAGCCACCATGTCAGGTCCAACCAGAAGACTGGGCAAGACAGTGCTAGCTTCTAAAGGTGTTTTTACAACAATCTCCGGGAACATCAGCAAACATTATGGACAGAAAAATTATCGGACATGGTCAACAACAGAGAATCCCGATTACAGAAGGTCAAATGGGAGGCAGTTTTCTACGTCACTAAATTTACGGGTTATATACACCAGCCCTATTCCCGACATAGAAATCAAGACACAAACACTGCCCGAATACCTCCTTCCAAAGTTCGAGGCCTTTGGGAACAGACGGGCAATCGTAAGTCATAACGTCAGAAAAACGTCGAAACGTCGAAAAACTCGATTGCAATTCGAATAACAAGAATTTCATGATAATTTGCTGTAAAACTCTTTATTTTTTGCGAACTTTGCAGATTTTATTCGCGAACTTGGGGATTCTATATTAATATTATCCATGCTAACAACATTTGTAAATTTCGAGATATTTTGTTTATTTCATTTTTGTTTTAATTATCTCATTGTTAAATTACAAGGTTTGAACAAGCCTTCTCTAGAGTATATTCTTTTGGCATGGAAATTGAGACAGTGCTGAAATATTATCGAACTATCATTCAGTCTGAAATATCAAGCGTAAATTTTACCTTTGTAAATATTGAAAAATGATATTTGTATATCAACAAAAATGTATATGTAAAAGAAAGACAATATTTTAATATAGTTTAAATGACCATGTATAGAATAAATATATCGATTATATTTCTTTAAGTAGAGGAATAGTCAGCGAAAGTGACTAAATACTGACAACTAATTAACAACTGTTTGTGTGCTCATGTTTTCTCTCATTTTCCTTACAACGTATCTTTGCATTTTGATTTGTAGAATTGCATGTATATCTGCAATTAACAGGAAATGTTTACATATCTTCGACAACATTCGTCTTGCACTGGTAGTGAAAAGTACTGTATATAACATATTTTCACTAACTAGGTAAACTAAATGATATTTGTGTAGATAATTATACAGTGTCTCATAAGCCGTCTATGGCTGGGTGTTACATCACTTTTAATCTTGAAAACGTTTTCATAATTAAATGATTCCTTTTATCAGCAAAGTATATTTTTGATATGTATTCGTAACATGTGATGTAATGCGTGACACTTAAATCATATATTAATCGATAAATCAATTGATTCAATTCCACAGGTCGATAACGAGACAGGTAAAACGTACACTTACCTGGAGATGAGGGACGCGGTTATAAAGTTAGGCAGTGCCCTACACAGATTGGGGTACAGAAAGGGGGATGTACTCTGTATGTGTTCCACCAACAATACCGAGTATGCCCTTCTCATACTGGCTTGTGTGACGTCAGGAATTATACTTACCACCACGAATCCGTCCTACACTTCCGGTATGTAAACTATTTGACCTTACTTAACTGAATGCAAGCGTTTATTCCATCTTTGCATATTGCAGAGTTATCTTCTCTTGGGAGCAGGTATTGATTGTTACGTCACTTGTTTGTGAGAGTAACGTCATCAATTTTTGAGAAAACGACGTAATTTTCTCACACAAACCAATGACGTACCATTCAATACCTGCTCCCAAGAGAAGATAATTCTGCAATACGCAAAGACGGAATAGCGATGAAGTGTGAAGTGCTGCATTTCTCATAGTGAAATATTGCATTGTCTTTGATAATAACAACAATAATATTCATGAACACATCCTCAAAATTCCAGGGCTTACACTTCACGCAATTTACGCAAATTTAAATAAGCTCTTTTTACCACTTGAGTATATCACGGCAATTATCTCAGTCAACTGATCCTTGGCTTCAACATAATTACTTATAATAAGATAATACAAACAATACCAAAAATTCAGAATTAGTCCAAACTTAACACAGTATTGAATATCGCATTCAGTTTGAAACTTGGGCTTTATACGCTTTTGACTTATCATCAACACAATATTTATGAATTCAAATTTTACAAAATTCATACTATTTAAACCACTCATTTAAGCGATAATCATATTTCAGTGTCTTTGCACTATTTCAATAGTGCTTAAATATGCTAATCAATGAAAATACAATCATTGACTTCATGCATGTTAAAGATTTCTAAAGCGCTCAGGCATGATGCTCATGAATCAAGAACTGTTGTCAATAGATGGAAATATAAGTGCGAACTATAACTACGGTTATATTTCTTAAGTTTCTTTCTTTCCTTTTGTTTTACTTAGCAGTTGGTTAGGCATTAATAAATATTACTAAACAAACCATTTTCATATCATGATAAAATAACCCTGTTTTCTATGAGCTTCACAAAAAGGATATTGATTTAAAAAAATATGTTGTCTACATACGAAAAGAACTTAAACTGGCCTTTGCATGAAGTCAACATCATTCCGAGCGCTAACATATGTTAACGTTTAGATATTTAATGTTTGCTGATGTTTTATGAATTAATTTTGTAATTGACATTTGTAATTGAAATGGTTTAAATAAGTGTAACACAAAGATTCACATAAATGGTCTGGAAATATGGAAGAATTTTAACGTTTTTGGAATTCATGAGATGATGGACGGACAATATAAGATATATTCTTATGCCAAAATAGAACACAGCTGAATGTTATGAACCGAGGGTAAAAAAGGTAACAAGATATGTGAACATCCTATTAAAAACAATATTAATTTATTCTTTCGAGGGTTCATGGGATCTTTCTTTTGTCGCAACATTCCCTTGTATGAATTTATGATATACATTTTTTATACCGTTTAAGTGTCTTAAGCTACAACACATTTTAAGGAGTTTAAAAACAAAATACTGTAATTAGAACTCAGTAGCAGCAAATGAATCATGTTCAAAGACGGCAATTTTGCGAAATTAGATATTTTCGTGGAGCCCAAATTTCATGGTTTCCCGACAAAACACTACTTCGTTAGTACAGTCAATGCACTCTTAAAGTACACACGTAAACGGAGAATTGCTTTATACCAGATTTTAATAACTTCGTGGACCTTTGAATTGAAGATTTCCAGAAATGAAAAACCCCTTTAAAAATTAGTGATTTAACAGATCATTATCATACTACTGCGGTAAGGCTTATACTTTATTTGCATTTTGTCATGCTGTTTTCAACTTCAGCTGAACTTTCCCGACATTTACATCATTCCGGGACTGTTGGTGTGGTTGTAATCGAGACACTACTTCCATTAGTCAAAGAAACTATAGCAGGGGATAGGGACCTGCAAAACGAAATTAAGGTAATGAGAAACGAAGCATTATATTTGTCGGAATATGAACCAAGCAAGACTTGTATGTCTGAAGCAACACAAATTATTATCTGACGGTTATTTTAATTATCGTCTCAAATAGAAAAAAAAAATGTCTGAAAGAAGATTGTTCTGTCATTGAAAAATACTTTCCTTATCATCAAAATAGAATTTAATTTAAATAAAAGGTATCAATCATATATCTTTTATTCTCTTTATTTTGTCTCAGATGAATTGGAATACAACAACACGAATAGAAAGCACAGACAACACACAAATTAGGGCACACATTGATCTCAATAAACCCACGTTTCATCATAGTCTACCAAGTAATACATATCATAGTCTTAGCACAAACTAAATTTTATCATTACAAAAAAGCCCCAAAACAGATGATAGTCTACATACGAACATCATAAATCTAATATAATGAAGACGATTGCGATCATTCGCAATACAGTTGCCTTTACGAACAATATAACTTTTATTTCTTGTTAGAATGTAATCGTAGTCGGACAGGCTTATGGATATCGGTCATTTTCGTCCCTCCTGGATGATGATGGGAGTCTCTACAATGAGAACCTGGACATTGACCCACACAACGACGTGGCTCTATTGCCTTACTCGAGCGGCACTTCAGGTTTACCAAAGGGCGTCATGCTTACACACATGAATGTCGTTTCAAATCTACAACAGTTCAGGTTAGTTTAACTTTATAATGATTTAGACTCTTACAAGATTTGTGTAATTTCACTTCAAATAACATATCTGCAATAATTTCAATACGCGATCACATAAACAGCATCATCATATAATTAAACGTCTCCTCGAAAATGAAATAACCGTATTTCATTGCATGTTTTTAAAATAAAACACAACTTTGCTTACTGACATGATGTTATTTCATCCATAACGAGATTGCTTTGTTATTTACAAAACAGAAATGTAAATAAAATTGTACAAGTTACTACATTCAAGTAATAATAAGTGAGATTGACAATTACTAAAATAAGTTTTAGGAAACAAACTTGTTTTAATTTAATTTATTTTTTATTTTTTATGAACACAACAATTCTATTATCTATAAAAGTTATGTGTAATTTAGGTGTCACATCTTTATGTAGGGAACTATTGAAATCGGACTCCGAGGACACTAATTCTTGCATAATATCTTTTATAATAGAAATGTGATAAATGGTTATATTCTATACAAGCACTATCAAAACTCCCCATGCATAATTTCCATTTTATATGCAATGCATCCGGGGTCATCATTTGCGATATTTCATTATTTAAACATATAAAATATCTTTGTATTACAGTAGTTTCACAAAGGTTCTGAACTGTCCATAAAAAAACTCAAGTGGATTGAAATTCTTAAAAAATTAAACCAAATGTGATTCAATTTTAAAGTCGTTAAAACTACGCAAAATATGAACAAAAGAAAGATGAAGAAATAAAATGAGAATACGACCAGGCGTTCTGGAAGGGTAAGCGTAATATGCTTCATCAGCGAAACGGACATCAGTAATAGGTGGCCACATTGGAGACGCACGTGTTTTTCATGCGAATAATGCACGTGGCGGTTAGGTACAACCTGTGAACCCTTTCATTTAAAAGTAGAACCGTCATGTACCAAACCGCACAAACACATACCACGAAGCCTGTCAAAAGCCAATAAGTTTCTTCTTACTATCATAGCATTATTCATTTGTGTTTAAGCGATCTGACAAAAAATGCATGCAGGTAATGCTGAAAATATACCTTGATTCTAAGAGAAACCTTTGATATATTTATGCAGACTTTTATCGAAATCCGTTGCTGACGACACAAGTTTATGCATACTTCCTTTGTTCCACTGTTACGGTATGATTCCCATTCTGATGGGTGTTGTCCAGGAGGGAGGCGTCCTTGTAACCATGCCCCGATTCGAGCCTGAACCCTTCCTTGCTGCTATTGAACAGCACAGGGTAAGAACTTATTTCATAATCAAGCTTGAATTAACTGTAACATTGTAATTGCAAGTGATTCCGTTTTTTGTCAGTTCGTGCCGACTTTAACTTTGAATTTGCGTTTCTTGCTTTTTTATAATACTCATTCTTGTATCTTTGTCATATAACATTTGCAGTCATAATGTCGAAGTACTTGTTTATATGACAATGTTTAACATGAATTCGTCTAGCTTATCTTCTTCACCAGATGTATGATGACTAGGTAGCTCAGTCTGCTAGAGCAGTAGTATACTAGTCTGAAGTCCTGGGTTCGAATCCCAGTCTAGCCCCGCTATGTTTTGAAGAACACTATATTGATGATAATATTTTGAATTCATCTTCATTATATTTTATAAAGTCTCGCAAGGTATGGTTTTCTTTTCAGAAATGATTTATCACTGCAATGCCGTTTTTCTGATACACAGTAACCTCCCCTTAATTTCCGTTTGGATATAATTGTTGCACATTTGGGTTTGTACACTTCTGTTGCCTAGGTTAATTGCTCTATCGGTTTCAGCGATGGTATAATAATCTGATATCCAGGGTTCGACATCCCAGTCTAGCCCCGCAGAATATTTTACTCTCAGAACACTTTTGTTGATCAATTTTGTTCAATTCATCTTACATTATCCCTTCATAAAAGTCCAGCAATGTATACTTTTCTATTCAAAAATGATTTATCAAAGATATAGCCATACCTTAAAAAGCAGTTTCCATTGCTTTGTCTTTGGCAGTGGTACGAGTATCCCGAAAAGAAATATTGTTAAAATAGTATCGTACTATATGAATGATCGTTGCTAACCTATCATTCATGTACCGACGGGGTTGCATTGCGAAATTTTCGCCAGTCGACAACAGCAGTATACGTCGAAAAGGATGCGCTTATTTGCAAATAAAGCGAAAATAATTCCTAAATGATAACAATTACTTTTCACTGATGTAAATAATAAATCAGAATTAGGGAATAAACCTAGACGATTCCCTTTACCATTAAAGTAATTAACGTCTAAATAAACATGTTTGGATCAGGTGACAATTCTACAGATGGTTCCACCTATTGCCTTGTTCCTAGCCAAACATCCTATGGTAGAAAAGTACGACCTGACCAGTATCCGTACTCCCTTCTGTTCTGCTGCACCACTGGCCTCCTCCTTGTATAACGAGTACTTAAACAGGTTTAAGTCAACACTTGTTCAAGGTATGTTGTCTACGTTTCTACTGGGTTTTTATTTTGTGTACAAATGTGACATGAAACTACTTCCAAAAGACTTATGCATAGAAATATTTATTTTAAGAATGATAATTTGGATCTGTTATTGATTAATAATACGCATGAGAGTTGCATGTGCTGAGGTATTAAGTCATTTTTTAAAGAACTATTATCAATTGAATCAGCGGGAGAATACATGTATTAAAATGACAGATAGGGTGTTTTAGGAAATAGTTATCATTAAAATTTGGGCAAAAGTGGCTGTCACCCTTGCAGGTCGGGGTTTGATAAAATAATGCTCCTGCTATTACCCACTGCATGATCATAAAGGCGACTAACATTGGAAACCCCATGCAGAATTGGGATTTGTTTTTCCCCTCTCCTTAGGGACACAAAAGCAACCAAAATAAATCTGCTGCTGACATTGCAATATTTGGGCTTTTGATATTTCTCTTTTCTTCAACCTACCTTTTGTTTTTGTTTTTGTTGGCAATGCCTGACTTTTGGCTT
Source organism: Mizuhopecten yessoensis (assembly GCF_002113885.1). Classification (NCBI taxonomy): domain Eukaryota; kingdom Metazoa; phylum Mollusca; class Bivalvia; order Pectinida; family Pectinidae; genus Mizuhopecten; species Mizuhopecten yessoensis. The sequence goes on from NW_018405944.1 coordinate 1,948,133, forward strand.
TGATGTTGTTGAGCGTTTGCCCAGGTGAGAAAGGCAATGGGTTCTTTCCCTATGCCGGGACATACCAAATCCCTTTAAGAAAGTAGTTGTTATTCACCGCTTCACGTTCAGCATTCAGGGGAACGGCTGCAACTGGTAACATCTGGTTCACTCGTTATCGGTATAATGTGACCGAGCGGAATGCTGTTCTAGGTGACCTTTATACCAGTAATTCTATGGAGTTAATTTGAAGTTTAATAATTTTATAAACTAGTTGTACATTAAAATATGTTTAAACACTGGGAAGTTGTGACTTGTATACACAGTATATATGTTCCGTACATTTTATCCATACTCTGCCTTTCTGGGTTTCAGGGTATGGCATGACTGAGCTGAGTCCTGTTGCTACTTTAGATACGATGGAATCAAGTCACGAGGGGACGGTCGGTTTTCTGGTGCCGAATACTAATGCAAAGGTAAAACGTACAAATACAATTTACAGTTTTTATAAATTGTTTTTCTTTTCATTTAAAACGTTTGCACAATTATTTAACCATTAAGTTTTTTTTTTTAAATCGGGTTTCAAACACTTTTTTTGACGTAGCGGATTCATCCAACGTTTGCAAAAAACAATTCTTTTCTTAACCCGATGAAAATAATAATAAAAAAAAACTCATTGCTTATGATAAATTTCAATTAATTGGCGTGAAAACGAACTTCCAAAGCCGCTACCCAAAACAAGTAAAATCGATAACTTTAATTTGATATTGGCACTTTATTATAGCGCAATAACACATAGCGCAAATAGTTCCGGGCGCGGTTTATTTTAATTTCCTTTCATAGAAATATGAAAAGAATTTTTCGGCCAATCAGATTGGAGTATTTGGTATGAAAACAAAGAAAAGTCAATTATAAGGAGTTCATGACAAAGGGAACAAATGCATCAGTTACAATCGCAAAGAAAGTTCCACTCAGAGTTTTGTTTACTTGGCGTATTCTCCCTCCTATGAAGAAAGTTTAACAGACAAAATGGTTTTTTTCTTGCTAATAGTAACTCCCCCTATCATGTTTTTCTTGAGGTTTAAGGCCAATAATTCATACTGTGCTTATATAATTCCTGCTGGATAACCGAACTTCTCGGTAGTGAAGCGGACGTAAAACCTATCAATCAATCAATCAATCAATCAATCAATCACTGAGGTTTCGTTTTATATTTTAACACTCAAATTTCGAATAACTACAATTCTGTAAAATGCACAGCAATATTTGATTTTTATGGAATACTTCCTTTGAAATGGACTTAAACATATATTTAACAGTAGTGTTAATGGTTTTGGTGTAAAGTTGAACTTGTCGATGCTTTTAACCTTCAACTGTACATGTATATAGAAAATGCAAGTTAACGCGATACTGACGGCAAATTAAACCAGAATTTGTTTGAAACAGATCGTCTGTGAAGAGACGGGAGCTGAACTTGGACCCGGTAAGATAGGCGAGGTCTGTATTCGGGGACCCCAGGTCATGAAAGGATATCACAAAAATGCAGAGGCTACCAACGAAACGATCAGAGATGGCTGGCTTCACACAGGTACGTTAAGCTGAAGATAGTCATGACATGTATAATCTGTTTTATTATCATACGATGTAGTTTCATTCTTTCCGATACGACATTTATCGCTTATTTCATTATTTGATGTATATATATTATACCATGTTTAACTATTAAACTTAACGTTCGTATCATTTATGCCTCTTACTCAGCGGACTATTTTGATATATTAATAACGTTTCTCCGTAAGTTGTTCAAGAATTCAGAAAAAAAACGATATACAATTTTTGAGGAGATTTCCTCTATCAGCATTTATGAAAAGGGACTCTTTAAAGTTGAAGTAGTAAAGTATACTATTGCGTCTACACCAACTATGAAAAGGACAATATCTAAAGCTACGGACATTAAACTGACATTGCTGAGAATTTTTTTTCAGTTTTTTATAATCAAACATTGCATACATCAATATCAAACAGCTGCTTTGCGTGAAGAATTTTTCTTTGGTTGTTAATTTGTTTCTCCATTTTACTTGAAAAAAAACCAATTTACTTATCTTCTAGTTTGGAACTCTTTCGGAAAATCTCTGCGGTCTAAGTTTTATCTCCAGCGAAGGATGGTCTTAGTTTCTCACGTTCAGTTATTTGGTCATTTATCATATTTATCCAAAATGAGATTACATGTACGTGGAGGTTAATGTATGAACGCCAAACCTCAGTGCAGACGGACAGGAATCTTTTTAACAGTAAGAGGCGGTAAGTTTAAAAAAGGATAAAAACCTTTTCTAGGTCCATGCACATTGCAAAAGTAATGATGCTGTCTACTTTATGAAACAGATATATATCACCGCTGGGTAGATTTTTTTTATTATTAAAATGTAAATGCAGTTAACAGTATATTTCTCTTTTAAGGTGATATCGGTTATGTAAACGATGACGGATGTTTTGTGATCACAGATAGATTGAAGGAACTTATTAAGTACAAGGGATTTCAGGTACAGTGTGATAATAGGAAATAATGTGCAACAATTGGGAAGAAAATCTAAGGAAGTCATGATCGAATTATGGAAAATATAATGTTTCTGACCACACTTCTGATGGTCCTTGTTTGTTTTAATATGATAAAGTAACAAACATATTGCTTGGTCCATATGATCCATACTTTAGGACTTTAGTATGCAATACAATGTATCGTAGGAATCGATTAGTTAAATATCCATGAAACACACATGTATTACACTATTATTACCTTGTTCTCGAGGAAGTTTTGTATTTATACTAAACCAGGTAGCCCCGGCTGAATTAGAGGATCTCCTACTAACACATCCGGGCATCATGGACGCGGGCGTGATTGGTGTCCCGGATGAGGATTCAGGTGAAGTTCCCCGAGCGTATGTGGTGCCAAAACCGAATCAACCGCTAACACAGGAGGATGTGGTCACGTTTGTCGAAGGTAACAGCTACCTCATTTTATATCAGGTGTCAATGGACTGAAAAGAGATGTAACCGAAGACAACTCAAGTTGAATTATAGCTAGAGCAATAAGAGAAAGAAAACAAAAGGAATTGTAAAATTCGTCACTTCATCCTGGTTTTCTTAATGAATATCAAATAACTTAATATTTTTTTTAGAAATGTTTATCTTGTCGTTGTAGACAATGTATCTGGGTACAAGAGACTCCGAGGAGGCGTGGAAATAATAGATGAGATTCCAAAGTCACCTTCGGGGAAAATTCTCAGACGCATTCTTCGGGAAAGTTATGCCAAAAAAGACTAATGCAATTGACTGATTCCCAATGGAAATGGATGACAAAATGTTGATACACAACATAAATGGGATTGATGTTAAACAACATGGATACTCACAAGCAAACAAATGGATGCCTCTTATCAAATAAAAGAAATACATACCATACATTATCAAAGTCACAAAGAACATTTTACATAATCAATTATAAAAGAACCTTTTACTGAACATCAAGTCCGGTTGGGGAGCATGCTAACTGAAGCAACCTAGTCGATTATATAGTCTAGTGAATAATGGGACCGAAACTCCAGACACTTAGAACACACTCTGGTGTAGCGGATAAAGTGTGACATTTTAGCTGATGGATTACTGTCCAATTCACTGATCTGTGTTTTTTGTTATATACAGTAACCTCCACTTAATTTCGTTTTGGATATAACTGTAGCACAGAAAGGTCTGAACGCTTCCGTTGAACGCGTAGCTCAGTTGTTTAGATCAATAGTATAGCAACATAAAGTACTCCCGGTCTAGCTCCACTCAACCTTTAACACTCTTTACCCCTGCGTTTATTTTTCCTTTCATTATATTTACAGGTAACTGTAGTACTATATCCTACCCTCATATATATATTCTAGTTGCATTGCCGCAAGGTCAATTTCTTGATGCTATTTTGTTTATTTCATCTTTACTATATTTCATAAAAGTCCCTCAATGAATGGTTTAAATGCGTAGTTACAGTTTTTTGGCAGTGGCACGGGGATCCTTAGGGAAATGAGATGAATGAAATTACTTCTCAGCAAAATGGAAGATGACGATCCTGAAATTAAAGTGTCAATAGCTAACGACAGTTAGTTATAGAAACTTTAAAGAATTGGCATTAACTGATATTAAATGTAGTACTGTTCGTTACCAAATCAACATATACATATATATTTTCGGGCTCATTAATTTTCGCAAACCAGCCTTCTTATCTCCATACCTTCTTAATACCTTAAAAGACGTTTCACTCAATATGCAAATCTTGTGATACATGTTGTAAATATGAATTATATAAAGACAAGAACGCCAGTTTATCTGCATTAAATACAATTACTGACAGTGTATTTTTCATGGGCTAAACTGAGCTAATGTTTTCTATTTCATGCATTAGATATTGGTTTTTAAATTCTATTTAATGATATATTATACTCATATTTTTGCACATATATTGTAAGTTTACACGTGTATTGTCTGATATGTGGGTGTGTTTATACATCATAACATATGTTAATTCATGGTAATTATATTGTAAATTGTAACGTTTGTTATATATATTATTTTTGTTATCGTTGCATCAACGTACTCTTGTGCACTTGATATTTTTTGTTTAATAATTGGAACAGTAACAAAGCAAGGTATATGTTGGAAGTAGTATTGGGCTGTTGACCACTGCGATATTTTACCTTCGAAAAGGGCTCTATAGTGGAAAAAGCTGTGAATATATTTTGTCATTGGTCGAAAGCAGGACAGGGCATGGGTAATACAAATGATCTCATCTATATGTACTTCATTATGGAAGTGTGTGTGAGTGTGCGTGTTGGTTGATAGGTGTAAATATTACGACGACGATGGTTGTCAATAAAATTGTGGCATTAAATAATACTGTATGTGTTGTGGTGAATTTAGAAGACAGATAAACTATGCAATAGCTCAATAATATATAATATATTAACAAATATAAATATAATAAACAAAAATGCTCGCAACGTTTAAAAGGCCATTGCTACATCGTTTAGAAAACATTCCTTTAAATTCTTTTCTATATATATTATATAGAGAACAGTGACGACAAAACAATGCTTAAATAGTTAAGAACGTATGCCTATTTGAATAATAGAAATTGTAAACTAAGGCAATACTTGGCTCAATTGAGGATTAAAGTGTTCAATATTCTTTCATATTATGTGGATATTTTTTGTTCCGTTTTCATTATATATAATATTGTCATATACACATGTACCAATCATTCTCCAGCGTACAATGGTTTTCGATGAATATCATTGCATTTTTCATTTTATTAATCTACCACCTCCGGTGAATTTGGCTTTGTATGTACAGATGATGCACTGTTTATCACTCTGTCTCCTGAACTGATGAAGCTTTAAGCTTATGGTCGATATAAGAAATTGAAAAAATGAATATAAACAAGATGCCATTGCACGTGTGTAATTAGAAATAAACTAATAGAAACCAAACAGAATCTTGACTCAGCCAAATGTATACTTACATCTTAAACATATCTTATTTTTCGTTGACTGATAGAAACAGATTTATACCGCTCGTGCAGGGCTATATGGACACAAACAAGTTGGCAATTGACCAATAAAAAACAAGATTATATTCAGAAAGATAACTCATTACTTTTGTCATAAGTTTTTCCGTCATTGAATTCATGATGTTTCGAGAAAGCTCTTGCATATCGAATCAAGTGCGACATGTCAACATCGTATGTTGGGGGTCGCAGAGATGTTACTATAAAGTCAGTGCAAGTTCAAGGCAGGGAAATCGAAAGCTTTCGTCTTCTTGTTCAGCTAAATAGTTATTTACCTCAGTAAGTCATGTTGAAGGTAAATATGGGGAAAACAACTCAGACTGAACGATAAGCGGGACGGTTTCGACTTTTTGATTGTGAACTTTTTCGGTTTTCTGGAGCAAACTCCGAATATCATTGATCCCGTAATAGATGTTGACTACTGACGGACAAATCAACAACACAGTAACAACAATAATGAAGCTTTGAAGTAATCGACAGAAGATGGCTGCAATACATGAAAGCATCAGCGATGGTTTACTGTATTTACACTGTTGATTTTCAGTCTCCATATTATACAACTGTTTCATGCCTTATAGCCACACGTCAAAGCTATTGACTTGGCAATATCTTAACTGTTGACCCGGTTGCTTGATTTTTTGTTTTTGAAAAACAGTCAAAATCGTTTGATGTGTATTTATATAGATATTCAGGTAACAGATACGGTGTCCCATGTAGGTCATTTTATATTACATTAATCTACAATCTCTGATGAAGCGTGTATGTTAACTGTGATTAACATTGCCTAACAAGATGATACCGTCCTGACATGCTCCGGAGCAATTATCTAGCACAAGAATACATGGGCTGTTAGCTATGTGCAAATAAAGAGGTCAAGAAATTGACCTTACGGTAGTGCAACTAGAATGGAGGTAATGTATAGTACTATAGTTACCTGGCATCCTGAAATGCCCCGATACATTATGTAGCACAATGATACATGGGCTGTAAGCTACGTGTCAATAAAGAGGTCAGGAAATTGACCTAACGGCAATGCAACTAGAATGAGGGTAATATAGTACTACAGTGACCTGTAAATATAATGAAAGGAAAAATAAACGCAGGGAATATGCTTGTATGATTTGAAAAAATGGTATGATGTGTTCAGTATAAGATCTGCATACTGCTGTAAAGAACGATCGTTCACAAACAAATTATCAAAACTGCATTAGTTGTGGAACCATAGATATTTAGGAATTGTACGTCATAGAAAGCTGCCCCAAAATTTGGATATTGCAATCTGCTGACACATAAGTATCGGGAATCCTACAGTTGTTAAATTACCCTGCAAAAAATTCAAAAGACTATTTTACACCTTCCTCAGACCATAACTGATCGACACAAATAACTATCACTCTCGATAACGCATGCGTCGGCGAAGCTTTCCACAAAACAACGGTATACAAGACATCGACCGTCAGGACGAAAAAGTGTGAACCGGGACTCATCTTAGAAAAGGCTCGTCTCTATTGCCTCATTAGTCACGTTCTAGGAACATGGACCGCCAACCAAGCCAAACAACGAGTACGACGTACTCTAGCGAAGGGTGGACAGACGTAAGGACGACGTACTCTAGCGAACGGTGGACAGACGTAAGGACGACGTACTCTAGTGAAGGGTGGACAGACGTAAGGACGACGTACTCTAGCGAAGGGTGAAAAGACGTAAAGACGACGTACTCTAGTGAAGGGTGGACAGACGTAAGGACGACGTACTCTAATGAAGGGTGGACAGACGTAAGGACGATGTACTCTAGTGAAGGGTGGACAGACGTAAGGACGACGTACTCTAGCGAAGGGTGGACAGACATAACCACGACGTCCTCTAGTGAAGGGTGGACAGGCGTAAGGACGACGTACTCTCGCGAAGGGTGGACAGACGGAAGGACGACGTACTCTAGCGAAGGGAGAAAAGACGTAAAGACGACGTACCCTAGTGAAGGGTGGACAGGCGTAAGGACGACGTACTCTCGTGAAGGGAGGACAGACATAAGGACGACGTACTCTCGTGAAGGGAGGACAGACATAAGGACGACGTACTCTAGTGAAGGGTGGACAGACGTAAGGACGACTTACTCTACCGTTTTACGAGCAGTACCAGTTAGATAGCGATCATGCTAATGCTCAAGACAAGTGATCTGGATCCTGTCTTGACGTTTAGACGCCACGCGTGGACGTCAAGATTGCGGGTTTTCGGCAATGCGCCCAGTCTCCGAACCTCTAACAAGACACTTTATGGTTGAAACATTAAACCCGACATGGTTAGAAACCTGTTGTTGCCTTTAACGTCACTGTACTCAAATCGGGACACTTTTTATATAAAAATCAACGTTCTTAATACCATATTATAAGTTCCAAAAATGTTTGTTCATTTTTCATAAATAGATACTATCCATTGTTATTTTTTATTTCTATCATAATTTGATATTTCGGGCGTGAGGTTCTATAAAAAGAACGCGAAATACCAAACGAGTTACGTAGGCCCTTGAACTGTCGTTACTGTACCCTGATGGGGACACTTCCGGTATTGGGCGAATATTTGGGGATAAACGATCAATATTGGCAGAAAATATGCATAGTTGAAATATGTTAGTGTCGACGATGGTTCTGATTAAATGTTTTCTCCGAACTAATATTAGTTTTGATAAAATAGACTTTTTTTTGGTAATTATTATTACCTTTAAATTGTCCATTTAACGATAATCAGCAGCCAATAAAGCTTAATACAGTTTAATTGTTATTTAAAGTATTATTAAATAAAACCTGCATACATAAAGTATGTCTTTGCATTGAATGCCAGTTTCGTGGGTCGTTTTCCCACAAGTGTCCCGTTTTGGGTACAGTGACGGTAGCCCTGCAATAGTTATACAAGTGTATGACCCCTCTGTACTTCTGTCAGTCTTGCCATAAATTAAAGACAAATAAACAGAAATGTTATTGCAAAAAGCGACGTGTATCTGTCAAGAATACCAAGTGGTATGACAATATATATTGCTGAAGTTTTCAATATTGTTCTGCATATGATATATGTTTTTTCTCTCACTATTTCCCATACGGATACATTACACGATTGACTGATTGTACACTCTGTCTGTAGTAAACACTTACCAAGATAGTCCTCTGAGCGAGTTTCATTATATTAGTATAATATTTTAACGATAGAATGCAATTTTTCTTACCCCGCGTTTATTTTTCTCTTCGGTATATAATGAATAAAAAGACCTTCAAGAGAATAATCTATAATCAATAATCTATAATTAGATTGCAATCTAACATTGCAATCGTTATTTTTTCCTGTTCCGAAAGAGATTTATCTCCAAATAAAAGTAGATTTAAATTAAGAGGCAAGTATTCATTCAGTTCACGATCAAACTTAATTATTTGTTCGTTATATTTATCACAGGTAAACAAGAAATGGTATGTCTTCAATAGGGAAGCCACATAAACACGAAACAGGTCACTTTTCAAAGTACTAGAACGGTTTCTTAATTTTGTATGCATTTTTTTTTTCTATCACCATAAAAAAGGGATTTGGTACAAAAGGCAAGTTAACGTCTTGAATGGCGTTTCTAAATGATGAGAACGTGGCGCTACGTCGTATACTAGTAGGTAACTGGTTCCACAGTCTAACAGTAGAAGGAAAAAAAAGGATACGTTAGATAATTCAAATGTCTTTGTAGCAGGGACATATTTTAGTGTATTTGCTAAGGGGTTTTATTAAAATATGTCGTATGTGATATTGTATAATATTTTCCCCGATTGTCGATCGTATTGTGTAACGCGTCCGTTAGTGTATCGTCCGTATTAATTTAGTAATGTACACGTTTTGTGCGCGTTCGTTTCGTTTGTATCGTACTCTGTAATTGTAATGTCCGAGTGGTCAGCTTTTGTGGTGTTACGTCATGTAGTTTCTGTTATTTCATTGGTTGTTTCTATTGGGCGATTCGGCGGGATATTCTTTGTAAAAGTCAGTGTCAGACATTTCTTGTGACTGGACGGACCTGACCAATTTATATGTAAGTGTTTTACCTTTCTAATATTCTCTACCTGCACTTCTTCCTTATAGATAGAACAAATATAGGATGTAGGTTTTGTTATATATCTTAAGGATTTATTAGTAAAGAACCAACGTAGGTCGAGGGATAAAAAAAGGTCTCGTTATATTAGAACCTGTCTAGCTACAGTTGCTTTATATTTAAAGTTACTCATTATGATAATTAGTTACTCATTATGATAATTGCTATTTGATTAATTCATTTCATAAACTATATACTCATGAAATAAATACTTGCGTATAAGTCGTGGTTTTATGTGTGTAATTGTGAGAAAGTATAGACGGGTTTTGTTTTGTTTTAGTGTCATAACGTACTGTATCTATACCTGTAGACCTGTAGACGTTCGTGTGTCCGTAACTGGACAAGGCTCTGAGCCACACTCAGGTATGACTACCCTATACGTGTATCTGAATTATTGTAGAATCAAATTTATTTGAAATGTAAAGAAAAATGTGTCTTTTACTTATAACTGTTATTGCAGTGTGTCTTTTACCTATAACTGTTATTGTAGATCTTCGTAGAAGTGTAATTTTGTTATTGTAATAGCATAACGTATAGTTCCGATTACTTTGTCTCGTAAGAGTTATTTCCCTTTGTGTATGTGAGTTGTGAATGTACGTTTGTTTTATTATTTGTTACAGAGTTTAAATTGAATGGAATATCTTGTGATATTTATACGGGAAATACACCACTATTACATCTTTGTGGCTGGCTTGTAGGGTGTAAACTTATGTTATATAATAGATGGGAATTTACGTGTAGACGCTTTGTGTACAGGGTGAATATAGGACTAAGACCACAATTAATTTTACTATATGTTTCATTGTAACATTTAATTTCATAACAAATTTCCAATATCCTATAGCCAACTTTCCATCTAACCTGGTCAAGAGCAACACCTTGGGATTAAAATATCAAAATTTCAAAATAGCATGTTGGCCTTTTTCTTGAGATAATCCTCTGCATGTGTCACCAATGTCAAAAATAAACTTCCGGGTCAGGGGTAGAGATAAACACAGGACTTTTCACACAGCACCCTGCACCAAAAAATAAATGCACAATATAAAAATTTGACACAGAATTGTAAGATTGATATCTCCACAGTATTTTAACACCAAACTTTTACACAAACACCATGTTCTAAGAGGCATAGTATAGTTTTTACTAAAGTACCTATATTTCTAAGGGACTTCATTCGTGGGTACTGAACCCGGTACTGAACCCGGAAAATGCCCGGAAGCATTTAATTGTGACCTCAGTCCTATTATAGCGGGACACACCGTAAATATTTATAGAACAAGGGGCTAATGACCGATTTCTGCCTTTTTTATATTGGTTCAATATTAATTAAAATTAGAAATAAAGTATCCATCATTCTTTAAATTGCGAGAGGTTGACTTTGTTTTTTGGCCCATCAATGTTGTATTTTGTAAGATGTAAACGTCAGGTTCAGTGATTGCATTGTGTTGGCAATGTGGCCTAGATAGAACAGCACTAGTAAGTTAAAATTATATATTTGAACTTAAATTGTTATTGTTATATTATCTTAGCCAGCAGTTTAGTTACTTATACTAAACAATTTACTTTTGTCAAGAAACAGATAAGGTACTCATGTTTTTGTTTAAAGTTTTGATTACAGATACTTGTTATTTGTGAGTATATATAAGATCAAACAGAGGCTCCATTAATGTGTTTATAAGGTGTTTTATAATTTTCAACAATACTCAGTGAATTTTATTTATGATATTAACCAGGTAGACTTCGAGACAGGTAAAACGTACACTTACCTGGAGATGAGGGACGCGGTGATCAAGTTAGGCAGTGCCCTACACAGGTTGGGGTACAGAAAGGGGGACGTACTTTGTATGTGTTCTACCAACAATACCGAGTATGCCCTTCTCATACTAGCCTGTGTGACGTCAGGCATTGTACTGACCACGACGAATCCGGCCTACACTTCCGGTATGTAACATATGTTAATATACCCAGCATCCCACTGGTATTGACGATAATGATTAAAGAATGGTGATGCTTATTTTTTTTTCAATAGTTGAACTAGTTGTCTGTCAGAATGTTAGGATTTCCCATAGCTTCCTTAACAAATACATAAAATGTGTTTTAGAGAAAATAATGTTTTAAAATTGCTGGCTGCTCAAATTCTAATTTGTACTCCTAATTGATATCGAAGTATATCAATACTGATTATGATAATAAATGCATGGATATGCATATAGCTACACTTGTATAATATCGCAATCTTCTCCTAAAAGTAAAAATTCAAAAGCCTATTTTGTTTTGTTAATGAAACTTTGATAACAGCATACAAATGTACACTATATGAATAAATATGTTTAAGTAAGAACTTTCCTGTACCCTGTGTAATGCTTGCACAATACTCAATTTGTTTATTAAAGGAATGGATTTAGATTTACAAAGATTTAGATGACAACGAATATTAAAATATATGGTGTCTCATTAAGTGATGCAATTTGCCGAGGTAACTTTGTATTTAAGCTGAACTTGCACGACACCTCAACCAATCCAGCGCTACCGGTTTGGTCGTCATGAAATCGCTATTGTCAACTGTCCAGGAAGCGATTGCAAATGACAGCATCCTTCAAAGAAATATCAAGGTTAGGTTGAAATAATATTCTAATTAAGTATATACTTAGCTACATTTAATCTGTATAATGGAATAAAACAAAATGGAAATATTCTCCGAAGTATTTGTAACAATAATAAATTATTTAATCAGCCAAGTATACCACATTATCAATACATATGGAAAACATATACCACAGTATTAACCCATATGGACAAAATATACCACAGCGTCAACATAGAAGGAAAACATATACCACAACGTCAACACACAGGGACAAAATATACCACATAATCAACCCATATGGACAGAGTATACCACAGCATCAACACAGAAGAATAAATAAACCACGGCATCAAAACACAAGTACAAAATATGCCACAGTATCAACAAGTTAGGACAATATATACCACAGTATCACCACACAGGGTCAAAATATAATATAGTATCAACACAAAAGGACAAAATATACCACAACATCAGCACACATGGGCAAAACCTACCACAGTATCAACACTGAAATAAAAAGACAATAAAAGGCATGGATGGGACAAAAAAAATGAACCACCAAGAAAACCCGCAGACGAAACAAAATAACACTTTTCAGATGGGAGACGTATACGGCATACACAAAAAATGTATCGAAACGAAATATCGTTATCGTTGTATTTCTAAATGCGTTTCGAACACTTTAAAACTCGTTTTATTTCTAATGGTATCTTGTAGCAAGAGTCCAAATGGACTTTGGTACAGTAATTGTTGTCTTTGCTTGGCTTTCTACATGAACGTTCAAGTTTCTATAAGTACATGCTACATTTCTTCGTATATCTAGTAGTTGTATATCTAGTTTAAAAACCAAGCATCGTTACATTGGGAAGTTTTATTAATCAGATTACATTTATTGTTATATATCTATTTAATATTTTACTTCCCAGAATGTCATAACATTAGGAGAGATGGATGGATATCGTTCGTTCTCAAATCTGCTCGAAGATGACGGAGCATATTTTCCTGAGAACCTCACGTTCAATCCCAAAAATGACGTGGCTCTCTTCCCTTACTCCAGTGGAACTTCCGGTCCCCCTAAAGGGGTCATGCTGACACATATGAACGTTGTATCAAACATTCAACAGTCACGGTAATATCGTTTAATATACCGTATTAACCAAGAAACAATTATATTCTATTTGACCAATAATGACTTTTTACATTACATACTTCTTAGTATATTCCAGCTGTACCCTTTCAAATTCACATCATAATCCGCCTTTTGTTATTTACCAGCCGAATGTTATTGAATTTATTTCATACTTGTCCTTTGCTTTATGATCGATGGACCTGAATTGCTGTATTATGGATATATATTTGTAAATTCCATTGATTTGTACTCACTTTATCATATATTGTAATTCATTTCTGTCACCAAATTATAAAGTTCCAATCACCCGCGTGTGTGTAATTTACATCATTCTACGGTATATTAAATTTATCTTTATTAACTTTATCATCTTTTTTTTGATTTCATATATTCTGCGATATATTCTTATGATGTCTAATACCGCTATCAAATATTCTACGGTATAGTTTATTGATCCCTATCATATGTTCTACGATATATTCAACTTATGCTTAATAACCTTTATCATTTATTATATGGTATATACCATTGATCTGTACTTTATAACCTTTATTATACATTTCATGATGTATTTAATTGTTTTTACTTTATAAACTTTATCATATCGTTCATGGTATATTCCATTGATGTTTACTTTATCATATCTTTCATGGTATATTCCATTAAACTTTACTTTATTACCTTTATTAAATATTTCAAAGTTTATCCATTGATCTTAGTTAGCTTTTATATATATTTTTTATGGTTAATTCTGTTGATTTTTATTGACGTCATGCTACAATTCACTATTGGTTTGATAAGAGTACAATTTAAACTATTCTCTCGCTTATTTTCCTTAAATATCTGCCAACATTTACTGGCACACTTAAACTGAAATTTATCGTAAAACAAAAGTCGAAAAAAACGGCGTTTTACGACCGATATATATAAATATATATATGTTATAGTCTGTTGTTGGTGTGCAAAAACTGAAAAGTTGAGGTAGTCCCGATTGATAGCTATGAACTTAGCTTTCTGTCTTAACGTTTGTTTTATCATCAGTGGTTGAGTTTGACAAACGGTATCTCCGACACTTAGGAGAAAGAACATTGTCTTAATTATGGATGGATAGCAATAGTCAAATAAAAATATAACTAAGTTAGATATCACCCCTTTAAAACTTCTGTTTGTCAGGTCACAAATAAATCCATGTCAATAACATAAACAAAAACTTAACAACATTTCCAAATTTAATGAAATCGGTGACGGAAACCTTTAAGAAAAGTGCAAAAAAGATTATTAAATTAGGAATAACAGAGTAAGAATGCTTTATTTGTTATGAGAAATAATAGAGGTCCTAATAAGGGCACAAATTCATAGAGTAATTTGATAAATAAGGAATAGTGTTGTTTAGCATTTTGAATGTTTAACTCTTTAAGATATAAACGGCTCAAATTTCCAGGATAAGACAGGAGGCAAAATTGCTGGTAAACGAGGAAAACCCTCGATTAAATGCATGCATTTTTTCTTCATTAAATTGAGGTTTCATTAACTTTTCAAGCTATGAATTAACTTTAACGTCTGTGATATATGTATGGATTGGACAACATGGTTTTTAAGTTTTGTAATTTGTATATAAATCCCAATTTTCTCTAAACCACAGCTGATCATAACGCCGGGCGACACCGCTGTCTGTCTTTTGCCGATGTTCCACGTTGCTGGTTTAATTGCTATTTTGATGGGCATCTTGCAAGATGGAGGTAAACTGGTCTTATTACCTAAATTTGAACCAGGATCCTTCCTCAAATCTATCCAAGAACACAAGGTATGTTATAGATGTTGTTTTAAAAATGATCTATATATAAACTTAGTAACACTTTGCACTTTCGTGTCTTCTCATTGCATGATAAGAAAAGGCAACTTATTGCGCCAATGCAGATTATTGTTTTCTTAAGAATTTCTCCACAAGTTTAGAAAAGAAGCAAAGAAACAAAGAATAAAAAGAAGAAGAAAAAGATGTGTCATAGAGTGTCACATACCGGTTATGATATTCAGAGAAACGACACAGGCTTCATCTGCCTTTAATTATTACGAAGATGTGTATTTCTGTCCAAACAAACAAACAATGTTCAAATGGATAGGAGCTTTTTATAATAGTTGTAGGAAAAACTGACGTTCATTCAGATTCGATTAAATAAGCAATTATTTCCTGTTTAAAAAAATATCCAATTCATTTTTTTTTTAGGAGAATGATTTACCTACAAAACATGTCAACTAATGCATATTGTTGATTTGGTAGGTGACTGTCCTATACATGGTCCCTCCAGTGGCGTTGTTCCTAGCCAGACATCCAATCGTAGACTCATTTGACATTTCAAGCATCCGGGCACACTTGTGTGCAGCTGCTCCATTAGGGGAGTCATTATGTAGGGAGTATGAGGACAGACTGAGATACCCCATATGCCAAGGTAAGAATAGGGCGTTCAATATCTTAATAGCTTCATCAAATATTCAGTGACTGATTTCTTTGAATAATATCATTTTGAGTAATTTCCGATCTTTGACAAGTGTTTTGGTGATGTCTTCATATTACCATTTAAATTCTGAATGTTTTATGTAACATAGTGTCGATAGTATTGAACAATTACGGTGAATGATATTATTTATAATGGCTGATTACATGTTTCGTCTACTTGTGTATGACCGTATCACTTATTTCATCATCCCAAATGTGGAAATACACTGTAGATTCCTCTGTCAAAATGTACAAATATGAGGCACAATTGCTTGTGATAAATACCAAAAACTACTCTCTGCTAGGTTATGGAATGACAGAGTTGAGCCCGTTTGCTACTTTAGACACGATGCCTCCACACCATATTGGAACAGTGGGATCACTGATACCAAACACGAGCGCTAAGGTACAGTACTTCTCCAAAGAGCACGGTGTATAACTGGTTACAATATTGGAAATCTGCGCAAATTTGATTGTATGTTCTTTTTACTATCCTTACAAATTTTCTTAAGGAATGATCATAACAATTATATAAACTTGGGAACAGTTTAAAACTCTGATAAAATTGTTCTTAAATTTACATTAATAGATTCGATAAAGTTTCAATGTTTAAACAAAGTCTCTACCTAGGACTGGTTATAGCAAGCGCATGACGTCATCAAATAAAGTATACGAGGACAATGAATATTTTTAGGACAAAACAAATCAAATTCAAGTATATGTTTTAAAAATTGTCACAGATTTCATGTAACAATATATTTATATCATCTCAGGATCTAAATAATGATATAAGGATATTGCGCAAAAACATGTATAAGAGAGGACTCATATAGGTTTATCAATTTCGAACTGTCTACAGATTGTATGTCCAGAGACAGGGGTTGCACTGGGACCTGGGGCGACAGGCGAAGTGTGTATACGGGGACCCCAGGTCATGAAGGGCTATCTCAACAACGAGGAGGCTACCAATGACATGATCAGGGATGACTGGCTTCACACAGGTACGATGTTGTTTAAGTAGATATATTTGTTTCCCATCAATAACCGTCATTGACATATTACTCAGTAGCTACATAAAAAAAACCATCGCGTTCCAAATATGCATATCCCAGTTGATTCATTATTCCAAAGAAGTGTGCCATGTAGATCAACGAACTATTTATCAAAGATTTTTCTGTACGAAATTTCCATCAGAAATTTTTGTCTACCCTAACGATTTGATAATGTATCTTTAAAAATGATCTGCATGTGCACTGAATTTGACCAGGGACATCACGATGGGTATAACATGTAATGCAGGGATTGCTGACCTTTCATAAACGAAATGTTTTGCTGTAGGTTTCAGCTAACCTCGCACGAAGGCCCAAGCGATTTCAGCTTTTGTGCAACCTAAATCGTCTGTTGCTAAAGGCAGATGAAAGTTTAAGAACCACTGAAAAGGACAAGTCATGGAAGTTCAATTATCTTTTAAAAATGTAGGTAAGGAAGTTTTCTAAACTGAAAGTTGTTCTATTTCCGGGATAGGAAGTGCGGGACATTAAGGAGGACTGCTCTGGAAAGACTTGGTAGAAAGGAGAGAAATTATATAGCATGGAGCTTTTCCTTCGGTGTAAATTTGCACTGTGGTTGTTTTTGCGGGCCAGAAGTCAAGGGCTTAAAGAAGAACCAAGAACAACAACATCTAAGGCTTCTTTTCAAGTACTTATATGCGAATGTTAAACAATATTGCTTCAAATGATCATTCCATCACTAGCTGTTGTTTTCTGGACGATGACCGTCGTTTACGAGTTTACGATGCGATACTTTTAGAACAATTAGTATTAAGCAGTGTGTGTGCGTTAAGCGTTAATTTGTTTCTTTTCTCAAACAAAACTACATCTGAACTGACACGTTTTCTTATCTAGTCCGTTATTGTATTTTCTCGCACCAGGTGACTTGGGACACATTCGGGTAGATGGCTGTTTCGTTATCGCCGACAGACTGAAAGAGCTCATCAAGTACAAGGGGTTTCAGGTTTGTTTGGTTTTATATTTCCTGTCTTCCCGAAATATATTTTATTGACACCAGTGAGGTTCTAGGTTCTCGGATAAAGAATGGTATTCACGTCATACCATTAAGTTTATGCTGAGCATATATGGAAACAGTTTTGTTGTCAAATGTTTCTCTTTTAAAATGATTATTCATTGATGAGTTATTTTTCTGTCATTACGTGTAAACAGGTTGCTCCAGCAGAGCTCGAGGATTTGTTGCTGCGACACCCCGGTGTTAAAGACGTGGCCGTGATAGGGATGCCAGACGAGAGGGCAGGGGAAATCCCCCGGGCTTACATAGTACCGAATCCAAACACGAAGGTCACACGCGAGGATATAGCAACATTTGTCACAGGTAACTTTCATTTTTTATCGTAGATTTAGTAGTTACAGAATACTGCGGTAAGGTTTTTAAGACCTGTTTCAAATACCTATCTTAATATAAAACATGTAATATGTATTATGATAAAGATACAAAACGACATTCATGTTTATAATGAAAATTTAATATTACATTATCCTTCCGAAGTTTAATAGTATATCGTTGCACAAGAAAGAATCATATACTGCTTTCAATACTTTATTGAACATTCAATTACAATGTTCATACTTTCTTGATAAGTAGTTTTCATAAAAGTAAATAAATATGTATTTGCATAGACATTACGCCCTATGTTGAGTTGTAATTGTTTTACTTGACAGAAAACGCTGCTTCGTACAAGCAACTGAGAGGAGGTGTAGAATTCCTAGATGAAATTCCAAAATCGCCATCTGGAAAAATTCTGAGACGTATACTACGGAACATGTGCTAAACTTTTCACCTCAACAATAAACTTAATGTGGAATAAAAAGAACTAATCTAATAAAACAAAACCATTCATATTTTCAGCATATATATAGATATATATCTAATTTGTTCAAGTGTATTTGCATAAAATACTGATTATACGGTAAACAATTTGTTAGTATTGTGATACAAGACACTAAACATTTTTTTTGTTATAAAATTTAATTCATAGAAGATAAATAAATTTATGTTGCACATTAAACTATTATGCTTGCATGTAATATTTATATTATTCAAATGTAAATGCTATATTCGATTCCGTGAAGTGTCAGGATTCTGATCGGGGAACGGCGAAAAACCTATTAGGAAGTAAATTTGAATTTATCTCCTGAGAATCACTAATGAATAAGTACGATAAGTTCGCTAGCCAATCAAAGCCGTTCTGGCGGTCAGGTGATCAAAACAAGAATAGTTTACAGTGACATCACTACGATCAAACTTTCAACATCATCAACCCACCATCATCCCCTTTCGCCAATCGATACACTGTGGAATGATGATATGCAGAGGATTATATTTATAGAGTAGATGTTTTATGGCACCACCTTTAAATTGTATAAGATTTTTTTTAGGTGCCACCTTTTGGTTATTCATTGATGAAATGTAATGTAGACTATATGTTCCATAAAATATGTTGTTGTCAGGTTCTCTTGGCAAACATTCGTCTTTTAAATAAATGACAATTGTCGGACAAAAATCTTTGTTATTCCTTCATAACCAAAACGAGCCAGCTGAGCATGTGGAACTTTCTAGTCTTAGTGAATATTAATGGGTAACATACACATTCTTTATGTTTTTTCTTCAACATACACTGAGAATATTTTCAGGTTGTTTTCATTAAATGATTTCCAAGAAAGATTTTAACGTCTACCTTGATTAAACAGTTGTTCATAATCTATCATTCTTGATAACTGTACTAAAATAATATATATCACAACAACAACACGATAAAAAACTAACACAGCAACAATACACAATGAAATACACCACAGTGTCAGTGTCACCACAATGACAAAATATACAAAGTGTCATCACACACTTGCAAAATATCACACAGTCTGATCACAGGCAAAATGTTCCACAGCGTCAACAAAAACGAAGATATATACCATAGCGCTTCTACACTAGAACCAAATCAAAGCCCAAATTCGATAAAAAAAAATGACAGGAGCTGAGAATACAAAAATATAAAGTTGTACAACAGGTTTATGATGAGATGATCATTACATTTCCACTTATTGCATCGTGGTAATCAAACCAATGTCAAAAATTAAAACAATGAATCTATGTATTAGTCACTCTTACAAAATGAGCTAAACATTCAACCTAATGAGTGATAGTTCCCCAATGGTCCTGCTCGACTATGGTGATATAAAAGAGAAATTATGAGGAGGTTATTGTAGAATTGTTTTACATATATTTACCATCAAAGTAACACCTATCGAGAAATACTGATGGTCATGGCTAACATTGTTAATGTCACACTATTATATCGACATCCTTACCCGTCTTTTTTCAAATATGATGAACCAACGACAAAGAACCCAGGTACCCAGAGAAAATACTTAAATAGACGCCAAATTATAAGTACTGTCACTTTTCCACTATACTTTCAATAATACAATATAAAGAACGATTGACGTAGTTTTGATACAGTACGTATTTTGATACAGGTTAAGGTCATTTGAATGTTAACAATGCGATACACGTGGTGGTGTGTATGAACTGACCTAGTTAGAGATTAATGATTGTGCAAGTTAAAACGTTACTTCTTTTCATATAATTCTTTTTAGAGTGAGACTGTTTTCTGTGAAGGGATCAGAGTTTCTTTAGTAAAACATGATGTCGCTGGGGAAATCGGTTAGGAGATTGAGTGTCCTGGACACGTATTCCCGTCTCTATTTGTCCACTGGTAGTCCGAGAATGATATCATCTCCCGTTGTAGGATCAATTACACGACAACGGTGTACCAGGAAAGTCTCCAGCTCTTCCGCCCGAAACACCATTTTCACCAGTCCGATACCCGATATCTAAATCAAGGAAGCATCTTTGTCCGAATATCTCTTACCAAAATTTGAACACTTCGGAAAAAGGATAGCCCTGGTAAGTTAAATAGGATAGAAAAACATCTTTATCCGTTATTTACATGTTTTGAATTGTTCAAAACCAAACGTAGTATATAATTCAATATAATTAACAACTTCGTTATGAAACAACTAAAATTGAGTCTTTTTATGTATTTTGTTCTCATAGTTGCCTGTACTTGTTGTTTGTGATTATTTGTTCATTTTCGGCTTTGCTAAATCGAGTCATTTACATATGAAAGTATTTGAGTAAACATTGATGTATACATTCTATTACTTAACTCATAATTGGGAATATTGTGTATCAACTGTATAGGTAGATGCCAATGCTGGTAAAACGTACACTTACCTGAAGATGAGGGACGCGGTGGTAAAGTTAGGCAGTGCCCTACACAGGTTGGGGTACAGAAAGGGGGATGTACTCTGTATGTGTTCCACCAACAGTACCGAGTATGCCCTTATCATATTGGCTTGTGTGACTTCAGGCATTATACTTACCACCACAAATCCGGCGTACACTTCCGGTATGTAAAATATTTGACGTTTCTTAACATATCACTTTCATTATTGGTTATATTTATGTAGCGTTACAGTGTGCAGTGCTGCATTTCACATAGTGTTATATTGCATTATCTTTGATATTAACAACACTAATGTTGAGGAACACATCCTCATCATTCCAGGGCTTACACTTTACGCTTACTAAATACGCTTTCGCTCTACCCCGTTGAATATGTCATGACCTTGTGGATGAAACAAGTAGGTTAATTTGAACCGTGAATGTTCATTAACAGAATCCCGGGGAGGTTTAACAATATCTTGAAATGGACAGAAATCAGACTAGCGATTGATGATTTTTTTTTGCCTGAAGGCAATCAAATATCTTCCCTCGTGCTTTCGATTTTGTCATGACAAATGCTTATGGGTGCAGAGAACGCAAGTATACGTAACACCCGGTGTATCGATGATGGGTTTTAACATCAAATAAAACATAAATGAACACTATGTTATACAAATCCACAGGAAATATACGAAATCCGAATAGCATATAAATATGCAAGTCATTAAAAAGAGGTAAGATAAATTGCGAATCAAAACTAAGAACATACGAAATCCAAATAGCAGATAAATATGCACGTCATTTAAAAGAGGTAAGATAAATTGCGAGTCAAAACCAGTATAAATAATAGTATCTTATGAGGCAATAATATCCAGATGCCATTTCTTCGTTAAGGTGAACTTGCACGGCACCTCAACCATTCCGGCACTTCCTGTGTGGTCGTCTTCAAATCATTGTTACCAACTGTTCAAAAAGCTATTGAAAGTGACATTAACCTTAAAACTACTCTCAAAGTAAGTACTGGTACCAGTTGACAGGGGAAAACTGTTATTCAATCCTATTCATATACCATCTTGAATTAAATTTGTTGAAATGAAACGAATTAAAGTAAGTTTAAATCATTACATATATAACGACATACACTCTAGCAAAGTTCGTAGGATTAAAATCATTAATAGAAAATAAGAGGAGAACACTAAATAACCTGTAATAACATAATACCTGCAATTACTACAAATGAAGTGTCTTACAAACTGTCAACAAAGAAGACAAAATATATACAACAGTGTCGGAACAAAAAGCAAAGTGTTAACTCGAAGTCAAAATTTTCAGACAAATACAGGTATTGAGGGCAATGAGGAGACACCAAAACAAAAGGAAAAACAGCATGACCACTCACAAAACCTAGATGCAAAAACCATTTTACAGCTGTAATCTAGAAACATACACCAAACTTATAGGTTGTTTGGACTGATTTCAATTATGCTGGAAATGGACATACACAAATAAATACTTTAACTATACTTTTTTTTTTATCATATTTCCTAGCACATCATAGTAGTAGGCGAGATGGATGGAAACCGTACGTTCTCAAACCTCCTCAACGATGACGGTACTTGCTTTCCTGACAACATTACGTTTAATCCAAAAGATGACGTGTCACTCTTACGACAGGATTACCCAAAGGCTTTATGCTTACACAGAGGAATATTGTATCCCCCTTCAGCAAACGAGGTATTAGGTAGCAGTGTACAGTAGCGTACGGTGGTCATGTGTGATATTTTTGTACAATGAATCACCCATGTAATATAACATGTATCGAAACTTAAAAAAAGCTCTAAAATTGGTATATACATGATGAATTGGACTATGTGGGCTTCACATTAAAAAAACCCATCGAATTTGGCTCGAGACTACATTTTTGGCCATTTACGAATCTGTGTCTACACAACAAAAGCTAGCTTTTCATGAAGTCTATTTTTGTACTCAGCACATGTGTAAATATTGTGAAAAATCCAGGTGGACGACCTATGCTAAAACGTGAGTATTTCTGTTACCGAGTAGGTGATATTTAATTTATGACAGGTTTTTAAGAAAAAAAATACTACTTGCGTAGGATAAATTTTGGGTTAAAAGTCCCAAATCTGGGGAAATCACTTTTTGAACAAAAATGGATTCTTCGAAAAAAAAGAGTATTCAAAATGTAGTTTAATATATATATATATATGTAGGTGTGATGTGCAGGATGAATCCGTTATCCATGTTTATCCAAGACATGCCCTTTATTTTTAGGGTCAAGCCATTTCTACTGTACTCTGCTTCCTAAGGACTAAAGTGATATCATGTTGTTATTCATTGTGTAACTGTCTTTTTTAAAAACTAACGTTATCAATGTTTACACATCTTCTTTAAATAGTAAGCCTACTTTGTGTTACTTGTCGTGTGTCAGTGATTATATTAACTCTGCCTATTCGGGTCGTGCTGTATGCCCTTGACTCGTTGTTACTGTATTTATTGATACCGGATGAGGATTTATGATTTGGGAACTACTTAATTGTCACACACTGAATATTTTGTGCAGGACATTGTAGCTTGAATACACACTGTAGACTTAAAACCTAATTTTATTGTATTTATTGAATCGAATGATTCGCTCTCCTGTTATATTACATTTGTACACTGAATATAAAAGATAGTAAGATTTACGTGTTAAATTCACTCTATGAAGGTAGAAAACAATGCAATATTGTTTTCAATACCTCATTTATACAATCCAACTGATTTAAAGTACTTGTAAAACTAATAGAATGTAAAGTCAAATATCTAGAAAATGTTTGGCATTAAAGAAAAAGGAATAATCTTTACTCATTTACGATATAATCTAGTATTGTTGATAATTGAACATTTTTTTCTCTCGCAATAACGAAACAAATAAATGGTAACAAATAAAACAACAGAAACAAAATGGCTGAAAGGAACCTTACCTTGTGTTTGCATTGACGGTAGCAATGTCAGGTTGACTTGCATATCAGAAATGTTATTGAATATTGTCCGTTCATCAAATTATCTAAGATATCAAGGAATGTGAAAAAGACTTGTGTTTATCATGGTATAACTATCTTTTTATATTTATCTGAAATGCTTACATTCAACCGCATTTGCATCTGAACCGACGGATGCACAACTCTACCTACATCACGTACCTAAAGCACGTAAAAGATATAAATAAATGTATATTGTTGATTTGGTAGGTGACCGTCCAGTAATGGTTCCTCCTATGGCCCTGTTCCTAGCCAGACATCCCATCGTAGACACGTTTGACATTTCAAGCATCCGGTCCCCCTGAGCGCAGCAACACCTTTAGGGGAGTCATTATGTAGGGAATACGAGAACAGTTTGAGACATCCCATTGTTCAAGGTAATGACGTCATTTCTTTCTATCACAATAATCATTCCGACTTAAAAGTATACAGAATACGATTTGTTTAGTGACACAATTTGAGACATAAACGTAAATGAGTGATGTACGTTTTTTCAGAGTAATGGCCCTTTTGTTTACTCTTGAACCTATGTTTGTTTATGATTATTTATTTGGAAAACTTGACTTCTACCCTTTACAGAATTTGAACAAAAGACGCGCCCTTTGTCTTATTCCATTGGCTAGTGAAATAAATTTAAGTATGTTTCCTCGATCACGTATTACAAAACTGGCGTACTTGTATGTTGTTATGATCCTGAAATATAACATCTCGGTACTGTACCTGTAGGCTACGGAATGACAGAGCTGAGTCCGATAGCTACGTTAGACACGCTGCCTCCACACCACATAGGAACGGTGGGACCATTAATACCTAACTCCAGCGCTAAGGTAACTTATCTAAAATACAATGTATGTACGTACATGCGACACTTTGATACAAATTTGTGCATAGGTATAAATAACATTTATATAACGAGGGGATTATATATTGGAAGAAACAATTAACGAAGGCTGTATTATAACTTTTCCAATATTTTGAGTCCCGAGTAATATACAAAACGATTTTTTTTTAATTGATAACGCAGAAAGCGATTGACCCGGTCTTATGACAAAATAAATACTAAATTCCAAACCTCGTGGTAAAATTCATAACTTGTCAGTCAAACTTTTTTCGAAGAGGTGAATGATTCAGTTAATATAACAAAAAATGGGTGATAATAAGGCTTTGTTTGTTGACCTCGATATCGGAATTTTCTGTTCAAATCATATATCAAAGTCTCACTAAGACAATGTATTTGGGTCCTGTTAAAGTACATTGCAAAATGAAATATTGTCATGTAAACGTTACAAGGAAGGTTGTTCAAAGATGTGTTCAGATGAAAGGTAAATATCTACTGTGATTAAATATTGTTTCTGTTTATATTTTGTTATTTTGTTTAGAAACGGATTTTTTTCTCTTTTCATATGAACTATCACTAATAACTCCTGATTTGACAAAATGAGGTCACAAGGCGCAATAAAAATGTGAAATTAATTTTACTTTCTTTAATTTTAAATTGATGCTTCTACTGATTAATTCGTTTGAACCTTCTTTGTTAAGAGATCTAAATTCATATAATGGTAAATAGGTACAGACGGGGTGTTTTAATCTATAATTATCCTTTTTGTTTTTAAATTTAATTGGTTTTGATGCGAAATTTGCCAGAAAAGTTGAGCGATAATTATCGTGGTTGGTGTAAATTGAGGACTGGCTTAACATTATAAACTGTTTCGTATTTAAACATATAATCTGGATTATTTAGTATGTTTCTATATTCTAGCTTCATATTACAGCTTAACCTTCTATCTATACTTTCTTTAATTTAGAATCAAATTAAATTTAAATTACCACAAATATGGACATGGGTCCCATATACAGGTAAACATAGCCGTTGTGTACAGGTACCTAGACCGTGGTTATCATCAACGGCGCACTCACGTATCTCGGCGAGGTGTGAAAATCCAGGTGGAGAGGAGCTACAGACCAAATCGAATGCAACTAACAAATACTAAACGTCCAGATGTGTTTTCATAACGGTCATACGGTATCACGTATCATCTCTCTGTGTCAGGGACAGGCCAGGTAAAACTCATCAGGTCATTCATCAAAATATTATTTACCTGTTCTGTTACCTTGGCGCCAAACACATTCTTTACAGTATAATCGTTACTATTATACTGTTTAACACGCATTGTAAAACTGTACACAATCTTAGTTGTTGTGATGATTATTTAATATTTTTGTATACATGCCCTCCGTAATGGGGCGAATGTACACGATGTGTGCACGCTATTTTTGGTGCGTTGTGCGGTCACACAACTGTCTCTTATTAGCCGCCTGTGGCACTCGTTCATGATCCTAATTTCACTGCAAAACAAATCAAATATTGTATCTCATCCGCGATAATCCAGGGTAACGCTCACGTCATAACAAACTTGAATGCTCAATATGCACCACCTTGTTTTTGAGACAAGAGTAGTTCGATCCTTTGATGTACATCAAAAGAATCTTGAGGTCGCGTAACGGTAAAAAATAACTGGCTTTGAAGTCGGGTGCTGGATCTCTGTAATCTTCAAAGGACAAGTATCCGCCTGGCGGTTTGTTAATTGTTTTTACCTGAGACCAACCAAACAGCTACCTTTGTGCCTTCAATTTTCCTATGACATAGTCTAGGGGTGCGATGTGCGGTAGTGAGTATAACCTCTGGAGTATCAAGGATGAATGTATATATGCATTGATCACTCTTTCTAATTGAACTACATGATCGGCGGTAATTACCCAATGGTCCTACCCGAATGTGGTATTATGAAAGAGAAAATTACGGTGAGGATTATGTTTGTATGAAAAAAAAGAGTTAAGAATATTTTGCCTATATTTAGTCAGGAGTCCTTAGATTTCTCGTATAAAATCACTGAAATTAAACCGGTAAGGTAATATTTAGAACACTAAAAGACATTGAAAACCTCTCTTATTGTGACAGAAACAGAAATGCGAAATCAGTCCCTGACTTATTTCAGCATTGATGCCAGAGATCACTGTCAAAAAACCATTGCATACGCATCGTCTTTAGACTCATTAAGCGATGTCCTTTGCAGTCATTTTAAAAATGAACGTTTATGAATTTCGACAATTTCGACAAGATTTTACTATTTTCTTTGGCATTCGAATAACTTCACCATGTTGGCGCTGATAAATTACGTTCAACAGGGACAATTTAACAACTGGATAATACTTTAACACTACTTAATATAAAGTATTTATTTTCCCGTTAAATATGGCCCCTTCCAAACTATATGGTGCAACACATTGACAAACCTGAAATGTTCCGAATAAAACGGTCATACACAGGAAGATTACCTGTATCCGTATCTGGATTTAATGATTATTTTGTAGCACCAATTAATTTAATTTAGTTTTGTCTATCAGCATGTCAGTATCGAGTTTTGTGGGCTTTACATTTTTACTAAACAAATATGATAAATAAATAAATAAATAACAGAATGGTGCAGCTAAGTTATCATTCATGCTTCAAGAACAAGGGTTACCATGAGTTTTGGTAAACTGTTTGATGACACCTTTTTAATCGTCTAAAATATTAAAATTTACAATAAATCACATGTTTTTTTGATCGCAAGAACACTCTTATACATTTTAACAATGAAATAGTTACCACGCGCTTACATAAAGTTACCACCGAAGTGTCCATTTTTACTTTTATAGTGAAAACTTATGGTCAAAGTATATATTGTGAGTGACACGATTATCAAACTACCTCCATCCGTTTTATTAAGCAAATATGATCAACCTACGGGAAAAAACTTTCAATGGCATGTTGCTAGAGTTAAAACGTTAATAGACTACACAATATAAGTACTTTCACTTTTCCATTACTTTCACTAATATAATATAAATAAAAAGTATCTTTTTTTGGTTCTGTTTTTGATGTGTATAAAGGTATATACTAAGGTCATTTGAACGTCAACAATGCGCGATTAATGACCCCTTGTTTATATATATACACGACAAATGATTGCTTTACTAGTAAGGACGGTCAGCGTGATGATGTGTATGAAGTGACATAGTTAGAGATTTTACGGGTGCATACTGAATAGGACGTATTAATAGTTGTGCTAGTTTAAACGATACTTCTTATCATTTATTTCTTATGGT
Organism: Mizuhopecten yessoensis; assembly: GCF_002113885.1. Classification (NCBI taxonomy): domain Eukaryota; kingdom Metazoa; phylum Mollusca; class Bivalvia; order Pectinida; family Pectinidae; genus Mizuhopecten; species Mizuhopecten yessoensis. Next base: position 1,976,532 of record NW_018405944.1, read on the forward strand.
GTGAAGATGTTTCCGTGAAGGGATCAGTTTGACATGACGTCGCTGGGGAAAATGGTGAGGAGATTGAGTGTTCTGGACACGTATTCCCGTCTGTGGTTGTATGAATTAAGTGGATGATCTAGTTAGGGATTCTAATCTTATTCATATTCAACTACTGCTTTGCATAGATTGATTAATAGTTTTTACGTCCGCTTTACTACCGAGTAGTTCGGTTATCCAGCAGATTGCTGCTTTGCATACGGGATTGGACGATACGGCATTGGACGTTTTAATAGCTGTGCTAGTTCAAAGAATTCTTCTTATCATATCTGTATTTATAGAGTGACAATATATCCAGTAAAGGGATAAGTGTGTTTTTAGTAAAGCATGGCGTCGTTGGGAAAATCGGTGAGGAGATTGAGTGTCCTGGGCACGTATTCCCGTCTCTATATGTCCACTGGTAGTCCGAGGAGGAGAGCCTGTCCCGCTGTAGGATCAATTACACGACAATGGTGTACCAGGAAATTATGCAGCTCTTCCGCCCGAAACACCATTTTCACCAGTCCGATACCCGATATCCAAATCAAGGAAGAATCTTTGTCGGAATACCTTTTACCAAAATTTGAACACTTCGGAAATAAGACAGCCCTGGTAAGTTAATATGATAAAAACAAACATTTTCCCGTTAATTTCTTGTTTAATTGTTCAAAACCAAACGTGGTAAAAAATCCAATATAATTAATAACTTCGTTATGAAATATCTAATATTGAGACGTTTTTTGTATTTTGTTTATTTGTTTGAGGTTCTCATAATTGCCTGTATTTATTGTTTGTTATTAACTTATTAACTTTCGGGTTGGATAAAGCAAGTGATTTACATTATAATATATTTGAGTAAACATTGATGTATATGTTCTATTATTTTACTCATATCTGGGAATATTTTGTATCAATTGTATAGGTAGATGCCAATGCTGGTAAAACGTACACTTATCTGGAGATGAGGGACGCGGTGATCAAGTTAGGCAGTGCCCTACACAGGTTGGGGTACAGAAAGGGGGACGTACTCTGTATGTGTTCCACCAACAATACCGAGTATGCCCTTCTCATACTGGCTTGTATGACGTCGGGCATTATACTTACCACCACGAATCCTGCCTTCACGTCCGGTATGAAAATATTTGCAGTGTTATATTTCGCATAGTAGTATATTGCATTCCCTTTGATTATAACAACAATAATGTTGAACACATACTCAAATATCAGGGGTAACGCTTACGTACACTCTGTTTATCCCTGAAATATGTCATGAAAAAAGAGAGAGAAATACTCGGTGCGCGCCACCTTGTGAATGACACAAGTAGGCTAACATGAACTTCTGATGTTCATATCAAACGAATCCCGGGGAAGCATGACACTAAACTATTCACATGGACATGAGAAAGACTAACGATTGATCAGTTTTATTTGCCTGAAACCAAATAGCTATCTTCGTGCTTTCGATTTTGTCATGACATATACCACGGGAGCAGGGATAGGAGGTGAATGTCACGCCTGGAGTATCAAGTATGAGTTTTAGCATCAGGTTTACAGGGGTCGACACTAACACTATTCCACTAGTCCTGGGCTAGAAGATTTCAGCAGGGACTAGTGAATCAACTAACCTAACTGGTTTTTTCGACTTGTGAAAAATGTGATTATAAAATACGAATATTCCTTTTTGAAATTTAGAAAACTGCTTAAAATAAAGTATTTTTCAAAATAAGATATATTGCACTATATATTGATGGCAGTAGTTATTTTAAGTCTCTTACAGTCGACTACTTTTGATGTGTCATGCTGTAGATTGCGATGTTTCCTTATATGGAATTCTGGGACTAGTTACATTGACAAATGACTAGTAAATAATATATTGAACTAGTCCTGTGGACTACCAAGCAAAACGAAATTAGTGTTCAACCCTGCGTTTAAAAGATAGCATCATATGAGGAAGTATACAATTGAATCTTCTTTCAGTTGAACTTGCACGGCAACTCAACCATTCAGGCACTACCTGTGTTGTCGTTATACAATCGCTGTTGCCGACTGTTCAAGAAGCTTTTGCTAGTGACATTTTCCTTAAAACTAAGGTCAAGGTAAGTTTGAAATATCATAATGTTTGGAATGTGCTATGGTCACCAGATTGTCAGCAATAGAAACCCAAATTAAAAAGATTGACAAAATTGACATGATTTGAAAAAAAATGACCAAATTGAATTTTCTATGAAATCACTAGGATGCTAGGTCAGCGGTACAGAAAAAGAGCTCAATGATGTCAGGCTTAGAACAGACCAGACGGTATATAACAGTTATTCTGCTGACATTAACTTCATTATGGATGACGAGAATGCCCCATCAATACAACCGGATGAACCTTACTATAAGGACAGAGAATGTATCTTTCATATCATGGAACGTTTGAAGAGAAAAAAAGATATATTGAGTAATGCGGATTTTGTAAATATGATATGTAAATATGGTATTGTGTGTCTGTATGAATGTTGGATTACGAGTGATGATTGCATTTTGTTAAACGTTTTTTTTTTTCAAAATATATCCACGAACTAAGGTTAAGGGCGGATGTATCATTGTTTTTTTTTTATCAGAAATCAGTTAAGGACATATTGTGAATGTATAACTAACGTCAATACGATAGTATTGCATGACTGAAAATATCGGGATGCCTTTTTTCAGACGGCAAACATTTATACACTTTTATTTGTTATTTTCCACCAGCAAATAGCACACATTATCATGATGAAGATATTGATCTATTTTTAACTCTTGAACCATCGCATTATACATGTAGCGATAGGAGATTTTATAATCAGGGCTGGAGACAGTTGTGTAAAACCTCATCTTCAAGAGTAGTAAATGGAAGACATCGTGATGATCTTAATGGCAGTATTATATTTTAAAGTACCAGAGGAACTATTCATATAGATAATTTGTTAGTAGAACGATCGACATTGTCTAGCATAACTAATTTTCAATCTGGAATCTTTAATATCTCTTCAGATCATTCGCCTGTTTCTTTTGTCTGAAACTACGTTATGAAAAATTAAGTCAAACAGCATACATACACACATCTGTAAATTATAAATGGAAAAAAAAGTACAATGATTATGTAATCACATTGATGAACTGTACGTTTTGTGTGACCCTGTTGATTTTACTTCTAAATGTAATGATGAATGTATTGAAAAATTCAGTGATGTTAAATGATATTGTTCAACCTTTTTGTTTGCAACCTATTACTCGAAATATTTCTCAAAAGGTGCAACTGAAACGGTGTGAAGATAAACTTTGGTTTAATGAGATTTGTAGAAGACGTTATAAAGATAACAAAGCTGCATTAATCTCTTTTAATTCTTAAAAAACAGTAGAAAATCGTAATATATTAGTCAATAAAAAAGGTGCTTATAAGATTTATGAAACTAGGTTCAAGATAGAATATAAGGGGCATAATGGAAACCATATGAATGTTTTAAGAAAGCACAATCCTAAGACATTCTATAAACATTTTGGAAAACGTAAGAATTGAAGAAAAGTACATCAACTGGGATTTTTTTTTATCATTTTTCAAATTTGGAAACTTCGGTAACTAGTATAAATGAGGACATTTTTAATCATTTAACTAATAATGACCGTTCTCATTATCCTGCGTCATTTTCAGAATTAGATAGGATAAGACTAAAGTGATTGTTTTTAGGAATGGTGGTAAATTGAGTGACAATGAATACTGGACATATAATGGGGTCCATTTAGACATTGTACATGTAGATGAGTTTAATTACCTTGGCGTTTTATTGAGTTATAACAGAAAGTTTCGTAAAACGTACAAAAAATAGCAGAACAAGGTCGTTAAGCAATATTTTAATTTTGAAACAATATTGTCGGTATTCGATACACATGTAGCTAGCATTTTAAACTATGAGTCTGATATATGTGGAAGTCATAAGGCAGCAGATATAAAAAAAAGTTACATTTAAGTTTATGTAAAAATCTATTTGGTTTTCGTAAAACTACTCCAAATTGTATGATATATATAAACTTCTAGGAGTAGGTGCGAAAGTGGTGTGTGTGTATTATTTAATTGTTTACTTTATGTTGCACTGTATATATGCACAACTGGTGAGCTGTAAAGCTTAAGGAAATAAATGAACTTGAACAATTTACTCTAGCAATTTTCATTAGAAATATAGAAATAAGTAAATAAGAAAAGAACACAAAGCAATTTGTAATAGCAAAATATTTTAATAAAAAGATAATGTTTTACCACAGTATTAACACAGAGAGATAAAAGGTAAACAATGGTGGCAGTACGCAAAGCAAAATTAGACATTAATGTAAAAACTTCAAAGCTGCAAATTTTGGAATCAAGGGGAACTGAGGAGACACCAAAGCAAAAGAAAAACATCATGACCCCTCAAGAAACATTTCATGCCAAACCATGTGACAACTGTCCTCTAGAAACATCCACCGAACAGATAAAATGCGTGGTTATTTGGACTTATTTTCATAATGCCGATTATGGTCATATAACATTTAAACTTGAACTATATTTATTATATGTTAATGTTTTATGGTTTAATTCATAGAATGTCATAGTAGTAGGCGAGTTGGATGGATATCGTTCGTTCTCAAACCTCCTCAACGATGACGGTACTTGCTTCCCTGATAACATAACAGATAATCCAAAAGATGACATTTCACTATTACTCTACTCCAGTGGGACGACAGGATTACCTAAAGGCGTTATGCTTACACACAGGAATATTGTATCAAATCTTCAGCAAACGAGGTATAAGTACGTTAGTGACGTCATATTGTCAGTAATGATATTCTGTATGTATCTGTCTTCTTTAAAATTAATGTTATAAATGTTTTCGCAGTTTTTATAGCTGAAAGCCTACTTTGTGATACTTGTCGTGTGTCAGTGACTATACTAACGCTACCTTTTCGGGTTATGATATATGTCCTTGACTCGACAGGTTGTAGATTTATGTTTTGAAGAAAACCACTTAACATTCACTTGGAATATATCATGAAGTAAATTGTGTTTTTTCCATGTGCTAAATTTACAACTTTTATTAAATCTTAATGTTGTTGTACTTTTCGAATCAAATGATAATCCTGAGTTAATCATTATTATTGAATTCCGTATTCGAAAGGTTAGCGTCAAATGCCAATATGTTGAGGCAGTTTATACCATGATCATTTTAACAAATCTATAGTCCATGTCTATTTTGAATATTATCCATATCTATTTACTACAGGCCACAGCATATTATCAAGGCTGATGACACCGTTCTCTGTCATATGCCGATGTGTAACGTGTATGGCATGCAATTTATACTTTTGACCATCTTGCAAGCTGGAGGTAAAGTGGTCATATTACCTCAATTCGAACCAGAATCCTTCCTTGATTCTATCGAACAACACAAGGTATATTTTCCATATCTGTTACTTAAATAATCCAACTTCCTTTGAAATAAAACAAATAAATCAGAAAGATGTCGGGCATTTGAAAGAAGCATGGATCTTTACTCATTGACGATATTGTCTAGTGGAGATGATAATGAAACTGATTATTTTTCACATTAAGGAAACAATTAAATTGTGACAATTGAAATAGCAGCAACAAAATGGCTCAAACGAGCCTTACCTTGTGTTTGCATTGGCGGTAGATGTAGAAATATCTGGTGGACATATATATCATAAATTTTATGGAATATTGCGCGACAAATAATAAAAGATATCAAGGAATGTGAAAAAGAATTTCGGTTATCATTGAATAACTATATTTTTAATGCATATCTTAAATGCTTACAATCAACCGCAATTGGATCTGAATCGACGGTTGCGCAACTCTACCAACCTCACCGGACCCAAAGCACGTATAAGATATAAATTAATGTATATTGTTGATTTGGTAGGTGACCGTCCTGTACATGGTTCCTCCTATGGCCCTGTTCCTAGCCAGACATCCAGTCGTAGACACGTTTGACATTTCGAGCATCCGGTCTCACTTGTGCGGAGCAGCACCTTTAGGGGAGACGTTATGTAGGGAATATGAGAACAGACTGAGACATCCCGTTGTTCAATGTAATGGCGTCATTTCTTACTATTACAATAACCATACAGTCTTAAAACTCTCTGAGAGACAGAATACGATTTTTTAATGACACAATTTGAGGCATAAACAATGAATAATGTATGATTTTTCAGAGTGATGGCTAATTGTTTACTCATGAATCGTATTTTTGTTTATGAATATTTGGAAAACGGGCAAATGGAGTTCTACCATATACAAAATGTGTACATTAGGACAAAGTCACGCCCTTTGTCTTATTCTATTGGCTAGTGAAATAAATTTAAACATGTTTCCTCGATTACTTATTAACGGCATACTTGAATTATGTTATGGCTCTGAAATATATAGAATTTCGTTACTCTACTTGTAGGCTACGGAATGACAGAGCTGAGTCCAATAGCTACGTTAGACACGCTGCCTCCACACCACATAGGAACAGTAGGACCATTAATACCTAACTCCAGCGCTAAGGTAACTAACCTTAAATACAAGTAAATGTACGTTTATGCGACACTTGGATACACATTATAGATTAGGTATAAAGAACATATATGCCACGAGGGGATACAATATTGGATGAAACAATAACCAATGGCCGCTTTATATATTTTCCAATGTTTTGAGTCCCGAATAATATACATAACGATATTTTTTAATCCATAACGCGGAAAGCGATCGACCCGGTCTAATAACAATATTAACACTTCATTACTAAGTGCATATAGTCCAAAAGCTAAAACTTGAAACAGTGCAAGAGAAGAATATTTTTTCCCTCTTAAACAACGGATGCAGATAGTAAACCTCATAATTATCTAACTTTCCAAAAATTGTCAAACACCATCATCAAATATCGGGATGCCAATTTCAGAATCTTATTGCGAGAGTTTTAGATTTCTCTATTTCGCCCTTGAGATATGATGGATTCTATTTAACGAGGTAACGGACGATGGGTGCCCATAGAGCTTTGTTTGTTGACTGTGATTTCGGAAATTTCTGTTCAAATGATATATCACAGTCTTACCAACACAATGTGTTCGGGTCTTGTTAATGGAGAAGGTAAATACAAACTAAGCAAAGTATGTTCTTATTAAAATATCGTCGTGTACATATTACAAGTAAAATTGTTCAAAGATGTGTTAGGATGAAAGATAAATAAATACTTTTCCTCCTTATATATCGAAATTTTTCAGAAATGTATTTTTTCCTTTTCACATGAATACCATTTATTACTTCTGATTTGACAAAGAAAGGCCATAAGGTGCAACAAAAATGGGAACTTTATCTAACGTTTTATGATTTTAAATTGATGTTTCTTCCGATCAATTCATTTAAATTTTCTTTGCTACGACATCCGATTTATGATACAGATAAGGATGGATTCAAACATCCCTTTTTATTTTCATTTTTTATTATCAATTTTTAAATTAAATTGGTTTTGATGTGAAATTTTCCAGAAAAGTATACAGATCTTTGTCGTTATTCCATTTAATTAAGTAACTGGTTTAAATTGCCATGATATGATTATGAATAATTATCCTGGCAATTTGTAATTTGTTTTCCAAATAGAAAACATAACGTAGTATTTCTTCTTTTCATTCCTTCCCATTTCCCCTCTAACTATTTTGCAGCAATGTAATAATAACTAAATTAACATATCTTCGACGTCAACTTTAGCTGTGATATGCCATGGCGAAAAACTACTTATCCAGAACGGCTGGCATCATTAATAAATACTTAATATGCATACATTTGTGTGTAAAAACTATCCAGATTTACAAATATGCGAAGGTATTGTAATATATGTTTTAATCTTCACCTGTCGACAGATTGTGTGCTCAGAGACTGAGGCTGAACTTGGACCTGAGGAGACAGGGGAACTGTGTATTCGGGGACCACATGTCATGAAAGGATATTTAAACAATGAGAAGGCTACAAACGACATGATCAAAGACGGCTGGCTTTACACAGGTACGCTGTAGCTTAAAGTGAAATTTGACATGTATATTCTCGAATACGTGAGAAGGTTTGGAGTGTAATAAAACCAACACGTAATTTCCGAATTTATTTGACATACAGTTTGGTCTTATGGACGTCAATACGAGATCGTTTAACAATAACGTGAAGATGTAAGTATTTGTTCACAAAAAGTATCTAAAAGTTTCCGTTAACACGTATGTGGCACGGTCTTGACGTTTCCTGGAAGAGTATGGTGCATAAACACCTTACACAGTTGAAAACAATATGTGATGTGATATATTTTCCGAATGGCAAGCGTTGTTGTGTTTCCTCAAACCAGGTGATGTGGGGCACATGCGAGATGACGGCTGCTTCGTGATAAAAGACAGACTGAAGGAGCTAATCAAGTACAACGGATTTCAGGTTTGTTGGTTTGCTAAGTATTGTAGTGGTTGTCAACGGTTGAATAGTCATTTAGCATGTTGCTGATCGAGTCACGAACTGTTCATTTATGAATGAAAGGTCTGTTTTATTCTACTTCTAAGAATTAATGTCAAAATAGCAAATCCAAACATGCAAATTTTCGACGCTTTTGGAAAGGAGCGACATCGAAATATAGATGTATGTAATCCATATTTTTAACAACAATTGGGACGTAACAATTGACTCTAGAACAAAAAAAGGAATACGGAATTGTCTTCAAAACCATAATTCTGACTAAAAATCGATAAAACTAGGGCAAAATATGAACAAAGGAAAAAACATATGGAGGCATATGAGAAAGTGCATTGAGAATAAGACCAGGTGATCCTGAAGCGTAGTCTTCCACCGTATTCATCAGTAAAAAATTAACATTTACATAGGTATATTTTCACATACGTTGTAATTACCTGTTTACAAAAAGCTTTATTACAGCAAGTCATATTTACACAGTTACACGAAAGGCGAGTGAAAGTCAATATTCGTGGATTTATTGGTTCACGAAGAGTTTTTTTTCTCTCTGACATGACACACAGGTTGCCCCAGCAGAGCTCGAGGATTTGTTGCTGCGACACCCCGGGGTACATGACGCAGCTGTGATAGGGATACCAGACGAGAGAGCAGGGGAAATCCCCCGGGCTTACATAGTACCTAATCCAAACAAAAAGGTCACGAGCGAGGAGATATCCAAATTTGTTGAAGGTAAGTACATTCTTCATTGATACAGGTACTAGGAACACCAAAGCGTTTAAACTTATAATGAGATATGTACTACCTGTAATGTAACTATGTGAAAGTATTCGAATGGCAACCAAATTCATCTTACATTTTCTTTTTTTAATTTTTACAGTATATATTTTATTCATATTATATGCATATATATGTATATCCAAAGTTAAGTATAAACGTTTGCTATAGATAGATCATTAACAATGTGTAAAATATTCAAATGTAAAATGGACATTTTATTTGACAGGAAATGCTGCTTCGCAGAAGCAACTTAGAGGAGGTGTAGAATTCATAGATGAGATTCCAAAATCATCATCTGGAAAAATTCTGAGACGTATGCTTCGGAACATGTGCTAAACTTTTCACATTAACAAAAGAACTAAACTAATAAAGCAAAAGCACGTCATATATCCCCCCCACCCCAACATATATGTTTACTTTTAATTTCTATAAGTATATCTGCATTTGATACTTTATGTCAAAATATGTAAGCATTGTGATACAAGAAAATAAATATGTTTTTTTATAAAATGCGATTTACGTTTAATTTTTATATACACTGAGAAAGTTTTAAGGCTGTTTTTATAAAACAATTTCCAGGAGAGATTTCAGCGTCTACCTTGATGAAACAGCTGTTGAAAATCTATCATCCTTGATAACTTTACTTATAAAAAATATACCACAGCAACCAACACATAACGAAATACACTACAGTGTCAAATCCCAATGACAAAATATACTACGGTTTAAACACAAAAGGGCAGAATATCACACATCCTGAATACAGGCAAAATGTTCCACAGCGTCAACAAAATGACTCACTACAGCGCAATTACACTAGAACAAAGTCGATTAAAAAAACAGGAGCAGAGGAGATAACAAATAATGACACTGTGATGCCCTAAAAATATATAAAAATATATTTCTGGAAAGGTAAGCATTTCATTTGCCCATTGTAGCACACGTTGAGGACCAGCATTTCAATGCAAAAATAAAATCGTATCTCATCCGCAATAATCAAGGAGTTACGCTCACCATTGCTCTCTGCACCCCTGACATATATCATAGCAAAATTGAAGGCTCAGTATGCGCCACCTTATGGATGGACAAGCAAACTAGTTCGATACTTTGATGCACATCAAAAGAATCTCTAAGTCGCGTAACGGTAAAAAATATTGACTGACTTTGAAGTGGGGTGTCGCTCCACTATGATCTTCAAAGGACAGGTACCAGCCTTGCGACTGGTTAGGTGTTTTTACTTAAGACCAAACAATCAGCTACCGTTGTACCTTCAAAATTCCCATGACATATTCTAGGGGTGCTGAGAGCGAAAGTGAGTGTAACCCCTTGAGTATTCAGAAAGATGATTGTATTTGGGCACTCTTTCAAACTAATTTACCTGATCGGCGGTAATTCCCCCATGGCCCTGCCCGAATATGGTTATATAAAAAGCAAAATTACGGTGAGGTTTCTGTTTTATGGTTTATGTACAATTCTCTAGTGTTGCTCCTTCAGGTAGACAGGGGTCCTTAGATTTCTCGTGTGAAATCACTGAAATGATACTGGTAACTTAATTATTTGAAGACTAAAAGACATTGAATACCCTCTTATTGTGACAGAAACTGAAATGAGAAATTAGTTCCAGACTTATTTCAGCATTAATGCCAGAGATAAAGATCAACTGTGAGAAACCCAATGCATACAGATCATCGTAAGACTCCTGAAGCGATGTCTTGTGCAGTCATTTTAATACCGGAAGTTAATGAATTTATCAATTTATTGATTTGTCTTACGTTACAATATTGGCCTTTAAATATGTCAATCAGGGAGAATTTAACGACGGGGTAAAACTTCACTGTTACTAAATACATGGTGTTTTTTTCCCCCGTAAATTCGACTGCTTACACACTGTAGGGTACAACACATTGATCAGCATGAAATATTCTGCATTAAACGGTCATAAAGGATGTTTATTTGTGTATGCACCTTGAGTCAATGATTATATTATAGCGCCAATTAATGTTCATCCTCTCAGCATGTCAGTATCTAATTATTGTGGACTCTTCATTTTTGTTAAACTAAAAATAATAAATAAATAAAACTAAAAACACTTATGGTACAGCTGTTACCGAGAAGGTGGTAATTAATTTAAGACAGGTTTAAAATTACTACTTGCGAGGTCAAATTTTGTGTTAAAAATCATGTTTTTTTTATGTGGTAATCATGGTTTTCACAAGTCCGAAATCTGGGGAAAACACTTTTTGAAAACAAAATCATTCTTCTAAAAGGATGTTTTCAAACTGTAGTTTATAAATATATATCTATATATGTAGGTGTGTAATGCAGGATGAATCCACTATCCATATTTATCTGAGACACGTGTTTTATTTTCGTTATCAGACCATTTCTACTGTGCTACATTTATACCTTAGCAATGAAATACTAACCATGCACTTACATATATATACCACCGAAGTATCCATTTAAACTTTAATCGCGAAAACTCGTGGTCATAGTTTAAAAAATTAATGACACGATTATCAAACTACTTCCATCCGGTTTGTTTAGCAAATATGATGAACCTACGAGAAAAATTCCTTCAATGACATGTTCCCAAATTAATACTTCAGTAGACGCCATAATATAAGTGTTGTCACTTTGCAACTACCTCCGGTCACGAATACAATATAAAGAACGGGTAGCTTAATTCATTTTTTATTTGTATTTAGATATAGGTTAAGGTCATTTGTGTGTAAACAAATCGCGAGACCTTGAGTCATTGGCCCCTGTTTTATATACACACACGACAGGTGATATAGCTTTACTGGAGTGGGTAGTCAGCGTGGTGGTGTGTATGAATTTTTGACCTAGTTAGAGATTCCTCAGACCTTACACACACTGCATACGGCAAAGGACGTATCATAATAGCTGTGCAAGTTTACTTTTGATCATATGATTCTTTTTAGAATGAGATTATTTTCTGTGAAGGGATCAGAGTTTCTTTAGTAAAACATGATGTCGCTGGGGAAATCGGTGAGGAGATTGAGTGTCCTGGGCACGTATTCCCGTCTCTATATGTCCACTGGTAGTCCGAGGAGGAGAGCCTGTCCCGCTGTAGGATCAATTACACTACAATGGTGTACCAGGAAATTCTCCAGCTCTTCTGCCCGAAACATCATTTTCACTAGTCCGATACCCGATATCCAAATCAAGGAAGAATCTTTGTCGGAATACCTTTTACCCAAATTTGAACACTTTGGAAATAGGACAGCCCTGGTAAGTTAAAAATGATAGAAGAATTATTTTTTCCTCGTTATTTACTTGTTTTGAATTGTTTAAAACCAAACGCGGTATAAAATGCAATATGATTAACAACTTCGTTATGAAACAACTAATATTTAGACTTTTTTTGTATTTTGTTTATTCGTTTGAAGTTCTCATAATTACCTGTACTTGTTGTTTGTGATTATATGTTCATTTTCAGGTTTGCTAAAGCGAGTCATTTACATATAAGGATATTTGAGTAAACATTGATGTATATGTTCTATTACTTAACTCATATCTGGGAATATTTTGTATCAACTGTATAGGTAGATGCCAATAATGGTAAAACGTACACTTACCTGGAGATGAGGGACGCGGTGATCAAGTTAGGCAGTGCTCTACACAGGTTGGGGTACAGAAAGGGGGACGTACTCTGTATGTGTTCCACCAACAATACCGAGTATGCCCTTCTCATACTGGCTTGTGTGACTTCAGGCATTATCCTTACCACCACGAATCCGGCCTACACTTCCGGTATGTAAAATATTTGACTTTACTTAACATACCACTGGCATGGATGCTAGTGTTTATAGCGATGAAATGTGAAGTGCTGCATTTATTATTGTCAAATATTGATGAACACATCCTCAAAATTCCAGGGCTTACAATTTACGCAATTTACGCAAATTTAAATAGGTCAGATAAATTGCGAATCGAAACCAAGAACATACGAAATCTAAATAGCATATAAATATGCACGTCATTTAAAAGAGGTAAGATAAATGCGAATAAAACATGTATAAATAATAGTATCTTTTGAGGAAATATTATCCAGATGCCATTTCTTCTTTTAGGTGAACTTGCACGGCACCTCAACCATTCCGGCACTTCCGGTGTGGTCGTCTTCAAATCATTGTTACCAACTGTTCAAGAAGCTATTGAAAGTGACATTAAACTTAAAACTACTCTCAAAGTAAGTACTGGTACCAGTTGACAGGGGAAAACTGTTATTCAATCCTATTTATATACCATCTTGAATTAAATTTGTTGAAATGAAACAAATGAAGTATCTTACAAAGTGTCAACAAAGAAGACAAAATATATACAACAGTGTCAGAACAAAAAGCAAAGTGTTACCTCGAAGTCAAAATTTACAGACAAATACAGGTAGTGAGGGCAGCGAGGACACCGAAACAAAAGGAAAGACATCATGACCACTCACAAAACCTAGATGCAAAAACCATTTTACAGCTGTAATCTAGAAACATACACCAAACTTATAGGTTGTTTGGACTGATTTCAATTATGCTGATAATGGACATACAAAAATAAATAATTCAACTATACTTTTTTCTATTATATTTCCTAGCACATCATAGTAGTAGGCGAGATGGATGGATATCGTTCGTTCTCAAACCTTCTCAACGATGACGGTACTTGCTTTCCTGACAACATTACATTTAATCCAAAAGATGACGTGGCACTCTTACCCTACTCCAGTGGTACGACAGGATTACCCAAAGGCGTTATGCTTACACACAGGAATATTGTATCAAATCTTCAGCAAACGAGGTATAAGGACTAAAGTGACATCATGTTGTTATCCTTTTTGTAACTGTCTTCCTTAAAAACTAACGTTATCAGTGTTTGCACATCTTCTTTAAATAGTAAGCCTACTTTGTGATACCTGTCGTGTGTCAGTGATTATATTAACTCTGCCTATTCCGGTCGTGCTGTATGTCCTTCACTCGTTGTAACTGTATTATGCTGATACAGGTTGTGGATTTATGCTTTGGTAAACACTTAACTGTCACGCTGAATATTTAATGTAGTAAATTGTAGTTTAAAATGTATTGAATATATACCGTAGGCACGGTAGTCTAGTGGTAGGACGCTGGGCTCTTGACCGAAGGGTTGCGGGTTCGAGTCAGGGCACGGCACTGTGTTGTATCTTTGAACAAGAGACTTTACTCCGCTTGTTCCAGTCTACTCAGCTGTAAATGAGCACGTGGTTGGGCAGTGCTGGAATTGTTGAATGCTAGCTGTGAGTGCCGAAATGTCAGCATCGGCTGTTTGCTCCCCAAGGAGATGAGAAAGATATTGGCTGGTTGCAAAGGCCCTATAACCACGGATAATATTTTTTGAACCGCTTTGAGACGACCTATTGAACTAGGTTGTAATAAGGCGGTATATAAGAAACTCGAATTATTATTCGAATTATTCATAAATCTTAATGTTGTTATACTTATATAATCAAATGATAATCCTCAGTAATAATATTTCATACCGTATAGCGTCAAATGCCAATACGTTGAGGCACTTTATATAAGGATTATTTTAACATATCTATAGTACCTGTATATTTGTAACATCGATCATCCATATCTATTTCCCTCAGACCACAGCATATCATCAAGGCTGATGACACCATTCTCTGTCTTCTGCCGATGTTTCACGGTTATGGCATGATTATGATCCTTCAGAACACCTTGCAAGATGGAGGTAAACTGGTCATATTATCTCAATTTGAACCGGTATGCTTCCTCAAGTCTATCCAGCAACACAGGGTAACTGATATAATACGGAGTTGTTAAATCACTTTAACATTAGTATATGGTCGCCCGCGGGCTTTTTAAAACACGTTCACTCATTGTTGATTTCGCTCCCCTGTTATATTGAATTTGTACACTGAGTATAAAAAATAATAAGACTTAAGTCTTGAATTCATACTGTCTTTTAACAGCGAAAACAAGACGGAAGCGAACAGCATAAAATCTCATTTATACAATACAACTTCTTTTAAGCAGTCAAAACTCTCTGGCATATAAAACTAAGTAATAATAACTACTTATTTACGATATTGTCTAGTCAAGTTGGTAATTGAGGTAATTGTTTCTCACAATAATGAAACAAGCAACAAAACGACTGAAAGAAACGTTACCTTGCGTCTGCATTGGCGGTTGCAATATCTGGTTGACTTGTATATCAGAAATGTTATTGAATATCGCGCGTTCGACAAATAATCAAAGATATCAAGGAATGTAAAAAAGACTTGTGTTTATCATTGTATAACTATCGTTTTGATATTCATCTTAAATGCTTACATCCAATCTCATTTGCATCTGAATCGACGGATGCACAACTCTACCAACACCACCGTACCTAAAGCACGTAAAAGACATAAATAAATGTTATGGTTGATTTGGTAGGTGACCGTCCTGTACATGGTTCCCCCTATGGCCCTGTTTCTAGCCAGACATCCAATCGTGGACACGTATGACATTTCAAGCATCCGGTCCCATCTGAGCGCAGCAGCTCCTTTAGGGGAATCATTAAGCAGGGAATATGAAGCCAGACTGAGATATCCCGTTGTTCAAGGTATTGACGTCATTTCTTACTATCACAGTACCCATACCAACGTTTAACTAGCTGAGAGACAGAATACTATTGTTTTTGTTGACACAATTTGTGAAACAAAAAAATAATGAATTATGTACGATTTTTCAGAGTAATGGCCCATTGTTCATTCTTGAACCGTTTTTTGTTTATGATTATTTGGAAAACGGGCAAATGGAGTTCTACCCTATACAGAATTTGTACATAAGGACAAAGACGCGTACTTGGCTAATGAAATAAATTTAAGTATGTTTCCTCGATTACTTAGCATATACCAGCCTACACGTATGTTGTTGTTGTCCTGAACAATAACATCTTGGTACTTTACTTGTAGGCTACGGCATGACAGAGCTGAGTCCGGTAGCTACGTTAGACACACTGCCCCCACACCACATAGGAACGGTGGGACCATTGATACCTAACTCCAGCGCTAAGGTAACTTACCTAAAATGCAACTAAATGTACGTATATCCGACACTTTGATATAATTTCTTGAAAAGGTATAAATAACATTTATATAACGAGGAAATAAAACATTGAAAAAATAATAATAAAGGTCGCTTTATAATTTTCCAATATTCAATCTCGCGTNCGTTTTTTTTTTTTTTTTTTTTTTTTTAAATAGAACTTTTTCTTTATTGCTCAACTGTGTATTTTATAACCATTGGAAACGCATAATCTTTCCCGCAAAAAAGACTCAATTAATATTGTTTACATGACCGTGTATTGCTTTTTTACGTAAAATAAACGTGTTGAAATGGATTTATTTAACATATATGACATTTATTTTTTTATATTTAAAACGCGAGAAGTGTTTGACCCGGTCTAATAACAATAGCAATTCACATGTTCATGAATTCCAAAGGCTGAAATTGTTAACAGTGCAAGAGCAGAATAAAATTTTGCTTCCTCTTAGACGAGATGAGCAAATTCCAGACCTAGGTAATAAATTCATAAATCATCAGTCAAAAAAGTTTCCTTAAATTGTAATTCACCTTCATCAAGTGTCATGATTGACAATCTCAGAATCTTTCATGAATATCTTGTTGCATTGTTGCAAACCTTCCAGATTTGCAAATATTTCAAAGTATTGTACTGTATGTATTATTCCTGACCTGTCCAAAGATCGTGTGCTCAGAGACTGGGGCTGACCTTGGACCTGGTGAGACGGGGGAGCTGTGTATTCGGGGACCACATGTCATGAAAGGATATTTAAACAATGAGGCGGCTACAAACGACATGATCAAAGACGGCTGGCTTTACACAGGTACGCTGTAGTTTATAGTGAAATTTGAAATGTATATTCTCGAATTCTTGAGAATGTATGGAGTGTAATAACGCCAACACATAATTTCCGAATTTATTTGACATACAGTTAGGTCATAAGGACGTCATTAGGAGCAGTAATATGACCATATCGTTAAACGATTATGTGTAAATGGTAGTAATTTGTTTTGTCCAAATATTCACAAAAAGTGTCTACAAGCTTCCGTCAACACGTTTGTGGCACGGTCTTGACGTTTTCTGGCAAATTTGAGAAATTTGTGGCAGGAGTATGGCGCGTTAACTAGGTTCTCAACTAAAGTACACCTTACACAGTTTAAAACAATATGTGATGTGAAATATTTTCCGAGTGACAAGTTTTTGTGTTTCCCAAAACCAGGTGATGTGGGGCACGTGCGAGATGATGGCTGCTTCGTGATAACAGACAGACTGAAGGAGCTAATCAAGTACAAAGGATTTCAGGTTTGTTAGTTTGCGAAGTATTGTAGTGGTTGTCAACGGTTGAATAGTCATTTAGCATATTCCTGATCTGGTCACGTGAATGAAATGTCTGTTTTATTCTACTTTTAAGAATGAATGGCAAAATGGCAAAAAATGTTCAACTCTTTTGGAAATTAGCGACGTCGCAATCGAGTTGATTATGTCTTCATATCTTTTGCAACAAATGTGATGTAACTTTTGACTCTAGAACAAAAAAAGGAAATTGTACAGGAACTACCTGTAAATAACAGTTTCTTAAGGCGAAACTGGTAAAAAGCTTTACATCTCATATGTGTAAAATATTACTTATATGGAAAACATGCAGGTAAAAATACGGAGTTGTCAACAAAACCATAATTTGGACTAAAAATCGATAAAACTAGGGCAAAATATAAGCAAAGAAAAAAATACATGGAGGCATAAGAAAAAGTGCAAAGAGAATAAAATCAGGTGATCCAGAAGCGTAGTCTTTCATAGTATTCATCAGTATAAAATTTACATAGGCATATTTTCACAAATGTTTTAATTACTTATAAACAAAAAGCTATATTACACCAAGTCATATTTACACAGTTACACGAAAGACGCGTGAAAGTCAAATTTCGTGGATTTATTGGTTCATGACGAGATTGCTTTCTGACATGACGCAGGTTGCTCCAGCAGAGCTCGAGGATTTGTTGCTGAGACACCCCGGTGTACAGGACGCAGCCGTTATAGGGATGCCAGACGAGAGGGCAGGGGAAATCCCCCGGGCTTACATAGTACCTAATCCAAACAAAAAGGTCACGAGCGAGGAGATATCCAAATTTGTTGAAGGTAAGTTCAGCATTTCAAATGGATACTGGTACTCTGAACACTTAATTGTTAAAACTAATAATGACATATCAATAAATATAACTTGAGATACAACTATGTGAAATCATGCCAATTGCAAACAAATCCATTTTACATATCTTTATTTTTATTTTTACAGTATATGTTTTATTTATATCATATACATATGTACAATGTATATCCAAAGGTAAATGTATACTTTTGCTATAGATAGATCTTTAACAATGTGTAGATTATTCAAATTTTATATAACCATTGCGATCTTAAATTGCTCTCAATCTTATTGTTTTAAGTAACTCAATATAAGCTTGTGTAATGCTTTCTTACATTTTTTACTTGACAGAAAACGCTGCTTCGCACAAGCAACTGAGAGGAGGAGTAGAATTCCTAGATGAAATTCCAAAATCGCCATCAGGAAAAATTCTGAGACGTATTCTTCGGAATATGTGCTAAACTTTTTTTACATTAACAAAATAAAGCCAAAAAATGTCATATATTTTCCGCCCAGCATAAATATTTTGTTTTAATTTCAATATGTTTATCTGCATATGATACTTAATATCAAAAATATGTAAATATTGTGATACAAGAAAAAAAAACATTCTTTTTATTAAATGTGATATACATTTTTCGTTAATATACGCTGAGAAAGTTTGAAGGTTTTTTTCATTAAATACTTTTCTAGAGATTTCAGCGTCTACTTTGATGAAACAGTCGTTCACAATCCATCATTCTTGATATCTGTTTATACAAATATACCACAGCAACAACACATATCGAAATACAACACAGTGTCAAAAAACAATGAAACAATATTCTACGGTGTCAACCAAAACGGGAAAATATCACACAGCCTGAATACAGACAAAATGTTCCACATCGTCAACAAAATGACCAAATAGACTATAGTGCCATTACATCAGAACAAAGTCAGAGCCAAATTCGATTTAAAATGACAGGAGCTGAGGATATATCAAAATAAGACAAGCTGATGCATTAAAAACAAGAAAAAAGGTAAGCATATTATTAACCACTTTTGTCACCCGTTCATGAAAATACCAAAGCAAATATATATATATAAAAAAAAAGGAATTGATTTGGTCCCTCTTACAAACAGAGTTACATGATTGCCGATAGTTTACCCATGACCCTGCCCAGATATGATTACATAAAAAAGAAATTATGGTGATATTACTGTTTGTATGAAAAACTTTAGTAACCGCGCCATAATCTGTCGGAAAATAATCTGCGGTAAAAATTGAAATTATAAAATTTCAGATATATTTTAAGGATATAACATCATATAAACTAATGCACAATCATTTTGGGTTTACTTGGTAGTACATGTTATTAAGTCGCCATATGGTTCTAACATCTGTCAACATCTATTGTGGACATCAGTATATGTATCAACATAACTAGTATCAACAGATACTAGGAAATGTTGAGATATCCGTCAGCCTTGGATAGAAGCAGGAATCTTCAAGTACTGGAGACAGAAATGTCAACTTATATGTGTAATATACTAAGTACGCAGAACATAACAACACACTACAGCGCAAGACCAGAATTCCGCAATCGTCAATATTGACGGAGGAAGGTTTGAAGATGAAGATGAGTCAACCCTGGATACTAGGTGTGACGTTCTGTCAACACAGAGTACTGGGTATGAAACAAACACAGTGACAACTAGAGAGTAATGCCAGACTATTCTCCATCTATATGGTATATTTGGTTTGTGATCAACATATGATAATGGGCTTGCATACATGTACTACATTGTTGGGTACCAGGTTGTGAATATGTCAACAAAAGAAACTGTTTTAAATGTACTGTATATATAGCAGTATTTCTTGGAGGACTGTCAAATTTTCTCCGAGACAATCGCCATCTTATGACGTCATCCCGATTAATACGGAATACTATGAATGTAATAGTGACTTGTCAATAATAACATCAAGAGTCGCTCTAAGTTCATGAATTTATTACTATGAATGTAATAGTGACTTGTCAATAATAACATCAAGAATCGCTCTAAGTTCATGAATTAATCAAAAAAGAAAGTATTCATAATTACGAACCAACACGTAGATTTCATCTCTCTTTCTCTCTCCCTCTCTCTCTCTCTCTCTCTCTCTCTCTCTCTCTCTCTCTCTCTCTCTCTCTGTCTGAAACTCGCAAGATTTGCGAGAGATTTACTCACGGTTAACTTATTATGACACATTTATTTTGAGTACGCCAATCGGTCTGGTTAGATATACCACCTTAACATAGAAACAACTAACGGAGAGATAGTCATAACGGTAGAAATAAGTATCTGGCCAATGATTGATAAAGTCATTACTTGTAATATAATCAACGATTTGGAAACTTTCCCGCAATCCAGTTGACATCCCATACACGTGACCGCTTATGAACAGTTGTTTGATAAAGTAATAAATATTGTACGATAGGGAGCTTACAACAAAACATGGCAGAATAACCTGGTATCCAATCTAGATATTTCTATTTTTAGAAAATAAAAAAAAGTTTGATTAGTGGAATAAAAGAAATAGTGGTGGTAATTGGTTATGTGATATGAACCCCGAAACATTTATACTAACGTCGACTTCGCCTCTGTCAATATCACTTTTTCATGTCCGTATCACTTCTTTTACTAGTGACAAATATACACTACATACGTATATATCCATGTAATACCACGCCATCTTTTAAGAGTCTTAAGAAGTCGGCTTTATCAACTTGCAAGTTATCACGTGACGCAATCTTACCAATCAATGCCCGTCCTAGGCCAGAAAATCAAAACAATAAAGTCTGAAGAATATCAAAGAAATTCAACAGTTGCAAATCACTCGTCCGTTTGCCCCACAAATAAACGTTACTTAAAACAATATTAAAGTTTCACTTGCACGTCAGAAAATGCACACAACTTAAAACTTGTCCGATATTTCAAGATTGTGAGTAATATGGTACCGGAAGTACTGTCACGCTTCTTTGCACAAAATCTAGTATGCACACCTAACCTCCAAGACATGTACATGAATAAAAACAAACTGTTTTTCACTCACAGTTTTTGTGTGCAATACTCTTCAATATAGCTCTTAAAGCATAACTATCTATATAATCCCTTTACTTATGTATGTGGGAGGTTTAGCGTTATTCCAAATATCCTAACATGGTCTGATAATCACTTCTTCAATCAATAAAGACAGCGCCGACGAAAAGTACGACATGAATCCAAAGGTTATCCCTCCTTCGCTCAACTGTCATGGTTCCAAGATAAAGTTCTTGTAGTTCAAGTAGGTAACAGCTGAAGATAACTATTTCAGATGTTGTATACTTCTATCCAGAGATGATACACTTGCTCATATATCCTTTGGTGAATCGGCGACATCAATATTTCCAGTTTGATCTCCAATATGACTCTGAATTATATCCGTTCAGTCATTCGAAGTGGATTAATAGGTGAACAAAACTACAAACGAATCTCTTACCTTCCCATACTCTAACGATCACAAATGACTAAGAAATAGTAAGGACAACGTTACACAAGTCTTGCATTTTTTACGGAAAATTGCCTTTCGCACTTATTAATTTCATAGTCTCTCAAGTTTCAAACACTCCTATCCTTACTAAAGTTAAGTTTATTCTTATTAAAATGGAACATTACATCATTATGCACAATTCAAACACCTCGGTTTCAAAACTCAGACCAGGTCAACCATTCACTTCAATACTGAACGAGAAGGGTTAGTATTGACTGCGATAGCGAGCAAATTTGTTGAATTCTTCTTCTTTTTTCTGGTTATTTCTCATTTATGGAAACTGTGCGATCTGAATCGATGGTGACCAAAACATGCATTGGATTAGATAGAAAACACCATGCCGAGTGTCAACTGTAGTGAGAAAACGTTTATCTTCCCGGAGAATTCGGTCTCATCTTCGATGATCCATGTATTTATGGTTTTGTCTCATGGAAAATAGCGATTAAACATAAATCCTTTACGTGTATCAATATCAAATTTGTAAAATTCTTTTAGTGTTTTTTTTCTGTGTTAATCCTTTGTTCTCACGAGTTCTTTAGGACATGTTCCGAAGTATACGTCTCAAAATCTTTCCAGATGATGATTTTGGAATTTCATCTAGGAATTCGACACCTCCTCTCAGTTGCTTGTGCGGAGCAGCGTTTTCTGTCAAGCAAAATTTAGATTGCAATGTTTATATCACATTTGAATAATAAGTATACACATTGTTAAAGATCTATCTATATTGAAAGATTAAAATGAATCTAATGTTCCATCTTGAAAAAACGTTTACAGTTAACTTTGGATATACCTATGTGTATAATATGAATAAAGGAACATTATTGAAATATAATGAAAAAATGTAAAACGGATTTGGTGCATTTGGCATAGTTTCACATAGTTACGTCACAAGAAGTACATATTGATATTTATTTTTAGTGTAAGCGGTTTGGTGTTCATAGTACCAGCATCCATTAAGAATGAGGATATATCATCCAAAAGCATAATACTAAACCTGCCTTCAACAAATTTGGATATCTCGTCGCGTGTGACCTTTTTGTTTGGATTAGGTACTATGTAAGCCCGGGGGATTTCCCCTGCCCTCTCGTCTGGCATCCCTATCACGGCGGCGTCCTGTACCCCGGGGTGTCGCAGCAACAAATCCTCGAGCTCTGCTGGGGCAACCTGTGAAATGTCAGAAAACCCCTCGTTTTGAACCAATAAATCCATGTGTCGTTCGTGTAACTGGGTAAAATATAGCTTGTAGTAATACAGCTTTGTGTGAATAAAGCGGTGTAAATAAAGCGGTGTAAATAAATGTATAACTTTTGTGAAAATATGCCACTGTTCGTGCAAATTTCAAGATACTGATGAATACTGTAGAAGCCTATGCCAGGCAATTAGCAAAGATAAAGCAGGACGGATGTAGTCGATTAAACTTACCCTTCTGGAACACTTTGTCTTTATTTGCTCCTAGCAATTGAACGCGAATTATGGTTGACACTTTATTTGTTACGTCACATTTCTTGTAAAAGATATGAAGTCACATCTCGATTGCGACGTCGCTGATTGTGTGACTCGATCAGAAACATGCGCAATGACAACTCAACTGTTGTCAACCACTACAATACTTAGCAAATTAACAAACCTGAAATCCTTTGTACTTGATTAGCTCCTTCAGTCTGTCTGTTATCACGAAACAGCCGTCTTCTCGCACGTGCCCCACATCGCCTGGTATGGGGAAACACAAAAACGCGTGTAATACGGAAAATATATCACATCACATATTGTTTTCCACTATGTTCGGTGAACTTTCAGTTGAGAAACTATTTTACATACCATACTCTTGACATGACACGTCAAAACAGTGCACATGTGGTGTACAAAACGTTAAGATACTCTTGTGATTAATTTGACAAGAAAAATCATTTCCATCTTTACATGATCGTTTATCAGTGACGTCATATTATTGCTCAAACTGACCTCCTTATGACCTCATAGTACTGTATAGCGGTTATATATCGCGTTTTTTTAAAAAACAAAATCGCTATGTTTGCGTTTCGACTAAAATCCGCGAATTCTAAACACCAGCGAAATAGTAAGCACATCACTGACGTTTTTGAGAAGTGTCATTATAACTCAACAACGTTACATAAATTTAGTACTCATGGAAATGGACGTGGTGTAACTACAGTACCTATCGCTGGACCACTGTCGGTAAGGTAACACCCAAAACTGACCAATATGTGTAACAATAGTACAATACAATACAATACAAATCATTTTATTAAAGTGACACATGTCAAATTTGCTCAAAATAGCATGGTCTAAAATGTACAACAATATATGATTGACACCCAACCTATACTAAGGCTTACGAGACACTATATATATTCGTTAATACGATATAATTTATCAATACTAAAAATCAGTTCATAGATATTAAAAAGAAATAAAAAAGGTTAAGACTTAATATCAAAAACACATTCTTCTTCGATAAATCTTATGAACTCGGCAGGACATATTGTAAATTATAGGTTCATTCATTAAGACAACAAGTTTCTGTACAGTGTTAAAATAGCCTAAACCTGGTACAATCTGTTCTGCTGTTGTAAAAAGATGAGCTCTGAAATCTGTATAAAAATCACATTCAATCAGAAAATGGCATTCGTCTTCAATACAGTTTAAATTACAAAATGTACAAAGTCTATCTTCTAAAAGTATTTAGTTCATCAAATCGTGTATAGCAAACAAATGTATTGGTTATAACGACAGTCGGGATAGTGTATACACAACGCAAAACTCACATACACCTTGACAAGCTGTGTAACTGTTTCAAAACGGATTTACCCTTAAACGATTATAATCAAAATACATTGCACAACAACCTGGAATAATGTTGACTTCAAATTATATTGGTATATAAGAGATCCGCGAAATATCGGAAGCAGGTGTACAGCGAAATTTAACCCCCGCAAATATTTACCCCGTTAATTTACCACGTTGTGTGTTCGAGAACATAATTTCATATTTTACTTAAAACACAGTACCTGTGTAAAGCCAGCCGTCTTTGATCATGTCGTTTGTAGCCGCCTCATTGTTTAAATATCCTTTCATGACATGTGGTCCCCGAATACACAGCTCCCCCGTCTCGCCAGGTCCAAGTTCAGCCCCAGTCTCTGAGCACACGACCTTTAGACAGGTCAAGCTCAATACATGTAATACTTGTCAAGAATTGTGGGTATAGGTTCAGCCTAATTATATGCAAACAGATAAGACAACGACATGAAATCAAATTAGCATATGTACTCGCCCGAATATATATACATAAACATACGAATATATATTTACAACATGCTAAACACCCTTTCACAATCATTTAATTATGTGAATTAAAAGCATTATCTCAGGAACCCATTGTCTCTCCAAACACAAAATATCTATAGTTCATCACTGTGAGTGGCTCCCGTCAATCCGGATGTTGTCCGTAACGATAGTCCTGCACGACTCCTGCTCCTCATGTTTTACGTCATACACTGGCGGGTACAATTTGACTCGCATAGACTGCTCTAGAACTGCACAAATACTGCTCCTCAGGTTTTACATTATACCCATGGTCTCTGCTGCTCCCTGTATGGTCTAGCACATGGTCATTCCTTTGTTATTGACTCCCTGCCCCGAGGTCACTGTTGGCGTCTCTCTTCACCACGTCTGAGCACACAGCTCACTCTCTCCTGTTTCACCCCAGGACTCCCACACCCCATTGAGGTGGGCACAGCACACAGATTCTCTAGAATTTCCCTTTAGCCAGATGAGTGGTAGAACGTCCGATTAGGAACCGAGAGATCGAGGGTTCGATCCCCGGTGGAAGCACAATTTTCACTTTCCTGTTACAAATGGTGTTCGGGACCCTCTCTGTGGTGACAGGGAGCTAGAACCTGGTTTGTGGTGTTCGCGGGCGAACACATTTAAAAAGGGGTGGAGTAGTGTGGTAGATTTAAATTGTACATAGGATTACGGTCGCCTTCTAGCTTTGAGCTTGAGGGAATTTCCCTTAAGCTAAGTGGTAGAACGTCCGACTAGGAACCTGGAGATCGAGGGTTCGATCCCTGTTGGAAGCACACTTTTCTCTTTCCTGTTACATATGTAGTTACTTCAAACTATATTTAGACTTGTATAGGATACTGAGCACTACTACATGTACTCTATAGTACTGGTTAGGTGACACATATTTTACTAAGCACAACAAAACTTTTTGACATTATTACACTCTTGAATATTACCGGAAAGTTTATATACAACAATATATTCCTCTAAGAATTTATTAATGGCTCATGCCGTTCATGAGAAATGTTATTTCGCCATGGGCACACGCAATTGTTTATATACAACAATATATTCCTCTAAGAATTTATTAATGGCTCATGCCGTTCATGAGAAATGTTATTTCGCCATGGGCACACGCAATTGCATTTATACACAATACCTATGGAGGTCCTTCCTTAAATGACCTTAGCTGTTAATAGGGCGTAAAACAAAATAAAACCAAAATAAAACTTATTCACCATTGCATACCACACGGTGTTACATTTATACATACTAGTAGTTTGTCAGTTCAGGAGGACAAACCTTAATTTAAGTTTTCTTTCAAAATCTAGATACTACATAACAAGCGGGTAAAACGACGCTTTTGTGGCTATTTTGTAAATTTTCAAAATTATTAGTTTTTATTGATGCGTCATTACATTGCAAATAACAGCTATGGTTGAATTGAAGATCTGTTAAATTAATCCATTATTACACTGCTGAATAATAGTTAGAGGAAAAAACGAAAGAAGTAAAAAGAAGATGTACGACGTTATGTTATCAAGTTGGAAAACAAAAGACAAATTTCCAGGATAATATTTCATAATCATATCATGATAATTTGAACCAGTTACTTAATTAAGTGTATTAAAGACATAGATCTGTATTCTTTTCGGGAAAATTTCACATGAACACCAATCAAATTTAAAAAGTGATAATAATAAATAAAAATAACCCTATGATGAAAATTTAAACTTTGAATCCGTCTTAACCTGTATATGAAATCGGATCTCTTAACACATTTATTAATTTAAATGAATCACTTAATACAGGCATTCATTTAACAAAAATGTCAAATCAGGAGTTATTAGTATGAGAAGAAAAAT
Organism: Mizuhopecten yessoensis; assembly: GCF_002113885.1. Classification (NCBI taxonomy): domain Eukaryota; kingdom Metazoa; phylum Mollusca; class Bivalvia; order Pectinida; family Pectinidae; genus Mizuhopecten; species Mizuhopecten yessoensis. The sequence continues at coordinate 2,003,786 of NW_018405944.1, forward strand.
ATTCATTTCTAAAATGTTTCGAAATATAAGCAAAAACAAATATTTAATCAAAGAAGAAATTCAACTTTCATCTGAATACATCTTTGAACAATTTTCCTTGTAATATGTACACGACGATATTTTAATAAGAACATATTTTGCTTAGTTTGTATTTACCTTCTCCATTAACAAGACCCTAACACATTGTGTTGGTAAGACTTTGATATATCATTTGAACAGAAATTTCCGAAATCAAAGTCAACTAACAAAGCTCTATGGGCACCCATCGTTCGTTACATTAAAATAATCCTTCACCTCTCCGGGGGGAAAGGGATTAATCTCCGACTTTCTCAATAAGATTTTTGAATTGTCAAACCCGAATTTGCCCATTTCGTCTATGATCACGTAATTTTTTAATCTGTTATTGCACTGTTCAAGTTTTAGCTTTTGGACCATTTGGACGCGTCTTCCAATTTTTTTTTATCTCCTCGTTATAGATGGCATTTATACCTAATCTATAATGTGTATCCAAGTGTCGCATATACGTACATTTAATTGTATTTTAGGTAAGTTACCTTAGCGCTTGAGTTAGGTATTAATGGTCCTACCGTTCCTATGTGGTGTGGGGGCAGCGTGTCTAACGTAGCTACTGGACTCAGCTCTGTCATTCCGTAGCCTACAAGTACAGTGTACAACGATTCTATATTTTGGGACCATAACCATATACGCCTGGCATTTGCTGGATAATAGAGGAAACATACTAAACTTTATTTCCCTAGCAAATGGAATAAGACAAAGCACATCTTTGCCCTCATGTACAAGTTCTGTATAGGAAAGACCTACTGCCAATATAACAATGGGCCATTACTCTGAAAAAACTTGCATAGATACATGAATTTATTCTGACAAAATTAGGATTTTTACAATTCTTTGACAGTCAGCTCTGAAACAAAAACATAATAGAATAAAAACATATTTCAACAGTTGGGACGTTTATGTTTCGATTTGATATATATAACTATATTTCTGCGCTAGGTTAAGCCAGTGTTCATCTGATTTAAACTGTTGAACTGTGCTTGAATTCACAACACGGAAGGTTGTTCCACCAATCAACAGTTCTCTGTGTAAACGAACATGTTCTTATATTAATTCTTAAATGAGATTTGAAAATTTTAAAGTTGTGTCCACGTGTAAATGAACTTTCCCCGATAAGAAATATGTCGGATACTTCATTTCATATTTCCCGTACAATATTTTGTAAGCCTCTATTATGTCGCAACAAGATCTTCTTTATGCTAGTGTTGGTGTCTTTAATTTCTCTAATCGCTCCTTATAGTAGAGCGGATAAGAGAAAAAACCTACACTTTGTGATAAAAGCATCAAATTCGGTATAAACATTGTATTAGAGGTATTAATCAATTTAAGATATGGATATAATAGGTGTTTCTAGGCCAGGAATCTGCTTCATTGCTCGACGTTTTCTATTGTTTCTAAGTGTTTTTCGAGATGAGGACAACAGATCTGATTCGCGTATTCAATGTGTTGTCTAATTTAAGATGTGAATAGTAACCTAAAAATGTCTAAGTTCATGAATCCCATATTGGAATTAGTTTAACCTACTTTTTCAGATATATGTGGATCAAATGATGTCTATGATAACACCGATATCTTTTCGAAGTTCACAAATTACAAAGTTTTTGCATTTTCCTTAAGTGTGTACTTCATTTGATTATTGTTGGAGTGTCGAATGCGCACCGCGTTTTTCATTTAAATTTTTGTCTCAAATTGTGTCACTGAAAAAATTCTAACTCTCAGATAGTTTTAAGTCTGCATTATTACTGTGATAGTAAGAAATGACGTCATTACCTTGAACAACGGGATGTCTCAGTCTGTTCTCATACTCCCTACATAATGACTCCCCTTAAGGAGCAGCTGCGCTCAAGTGGGACCGGATGCTTGAAATGTCATACGTGTCCACGATGGGATGTCTGGCTAGGAACAGAGCTACTGGTGGAACCATGTACAGGACAGTCACCTACCAAATTCAACAATACACATTGTTAGGTCTGTTGAGTTGGTAGAGTTGTGCAATCGTCGATGCAGGTGCTATTCCGGTTGACTGTAAGATGTATTTAGGATTTAGTTTTTACAATGATAAACACAATTCTTTATCGCATTCCTTTATATCTTGGATTATTTGTCGAACGCCATGTTCCATAAAATTTCTGATATACAAACAACAACAAATTGGTACAGCCAATGCAAACACTAGGTAGGGCTTGTTTAAGCCATTCTGTTGCTGCTGTATTCTGTTGCTGCTGTTTTATTTGTTAGCAGTTAATTGTTTCCTTAAAAACAAAATCAGTTTGATTATCAACTCTACTAGAGAATATCGTACATGAGTAAAGATTCTCACTGATGTTTTCTTTTGAAATGCCAGACGGGATTTTTTCTTCTTTTTTTCTTTCTTTTTCTTTTTACTTTATCTTATTAGATTTTAAGCTCTTAAAGGAAGTCGGATTGTATAAATGAGATATTGAAAACAAACTTTATATAATGCTCACTCTTGTGTTGTTTTCACTGTTGAAAGATAGGATTAATTCAACACGTACGTCTTACTTTTATTGATATTCAGTATACAATTTTAATAAAACAGGACGGCAAATGCAACAATTAGTGAAAATGTTCAAAAAGCCGGAGGGCGACCATGTAATAATAAAACGTTTGGGTAAACAACTGTATACCCTGTGTTGTTCGATAGAGTTGAGGATGGATTCTGGTTCGAATTGAGGTAATATGACCAGTTTGCCTCCATCTTGCAAGGTTGTCATAAGGATAAATTGCATGCCATACACGTGAAACATCGGCATAAGACAGAGAACGGTGTCATCAGCCGTGATGCTATGCTGTGGCCTATAGAAAATAGATATGGATAATGTTCATAATAGACAAATTCTATAAATATGTTAACATGATCATTGTATAAACTGCCCCAACATATTGGCATTTGACGCTAACTTTTCGTATACGGTATTAAATATTATTATTAACAGAAGTTTATCATTTGATTCGAAAGTACAACAACATTAAGATTTAAGAAAATTTGTAAATTCAACACATATAAAACTACAATTTACTAATTTATACAAATGGATATTCAGAGTGACTGGCAAGTGTTTAACAAAACATAAATCTACAATCTGTATCAGCATAATACAGTCAAAATGATTCAAGCACGACCCGTACAGGTAGAGTTAACATAACTACTGACACACATCGCAAAGTAGGCTTCAGCTATAAAAAAAATGTAAAAACATTTATAACATTAATTTTAAAGAAGACAGATACGGAATGAATGGCAGCGTGATATCACTATCGTACTTATACCTCGTTTGCTGAAGATTTGATACGATATTCCTGTGTGTAAGCATAACGCCTTTAGGTAATCCTGTCGTACCACTGGAGTAGAGTAATAGTGACACGTCATCTTTTGGATTAAATGTAATGTTGTCAGGAAAGCAAGTACCGTCATCGTTGAGGAGGTTTGAGAACGAACGATATCCATCCACCTCGCCTACTACTATGACATTCTAAGAATTAAAATATAAAAAAATAACACAAATAAATATAGTTCAAGTTTAAATCTGTGTATGATTATTGTCGGCATAATTAAAAAAAGTCCAAAAACAACCACACGTTTTATCCGTTTGCTATTAGAGGACAGCTGTCACATGGTTTGACATCAAATGTTTCGTAAGTGGTCATGATGTTTTCCTTTTGTTTTGGTGTTTCCCAAGTTCCCCTATATTCCTATATTTGTAGCCTGTAAGGTTTTACGTTGAGGTCTGATTTTGCCCTGTGTGCTGCCACTCTTGTATATCATTTGTCTGTTTGTCTTAATACTGAGGTAAAAAATCTTTATTGAAATGTTTTGCTATTGCAAATTGTTAAGTGTTCTTTTCTTATTTACTTTTTTTCTGTATTTAATGAACATTGCTAGAGTATATTGTAGGCATTTTGATATTTCAAACGTACCTTGATCTTAGTTTTAAGGAAACGGTCATTTGTAATAGCTTCTTGAACAGTCGGCAACAGCGATTGTATGACGACAACACCAGTAGTGCCTGAATGGTTGAGTTGCCTTGCAAGTTCAACTGAAAGAAGAACATTAACATTTCAATTTTATATTTCCTCATATGATGCTTTCATTTAAACCGTAAAATGTGATATTAAAACCCATACTGGATACTCCAGGCGTGACGCTCACCTGTTTCCCCTGGTATATGTCATGACAAAATGGAAAGCACGAAGGTAGCTATTTCGCTTCAGGCATATAAAACTGATCAATCGCTAGGCTGACTCATGTCCATTTGAAGATGTTAAATGTTATGCTTCCCCGGGATTATTTTGATATGTACATCAAACGTTCACATTAACCTACTTGTGGCATTGACAAGGTGCCGCGCACCGAGTATTCCTTTTTTGTCATGACATATTCCAGGGGTAGACAAAGTGTAGGTAAGCGTAACCGCTGAAATGTTGAGGATGTGTTCATCAATACATACTATTGTTATTATCAAAGAGAATGCAATATACCACTATGCGAATTATAACACTGCAAATATTTTACATACCGGAAGTGTAGGACGGATTCGTGGTGGTAAGTATAATTCCTGACGTCACACAAGCCAGTATGAGAAGGGCATACTCGGTATTGTTGGTAGAATACATACAGAGTACGTCCCCCTTTCTGTACCCCAACCTGTGTAGAGAACTGCCTAACTTTACCACCGCGTCCCTCATCTCCAGATAAGTGTACGTTTTACCAGCATTGTCATCTACCTATACAGTTAATACAAAATAGTTCCTGATATGAGTAAAGTAATAGAACAACATATACAACAATGTTTACTCAAACATCTTAATATGAAAATGACTTGTTTTAGCCGACCCGAAAGTGAACAAGTCCACAAGTACAGGCAATTATACTGAATTATAATAAATGTTTCTTCAGTATGTAACTCTTTATGCTGAACAAATTGGAACTTTCCTTTGATGAAGATACAATACAGATTGCTGGGTCTCTCAACGAAGTTATAAATTATATAGTATTTTATACCACGTTTGGTTTTGAACAATTTAAAACAAATAATTATCGTAAAATGTGTTTTTCTCTCTCTTATATTTAACTTACCAGGGCTGTCCTATTTCCGAAGTGTTCAAATTTTGGTAAAAGATATTCCGACAAAGATTCTTCCTTGATTTGGATATCGGGTATCGGACTGGTGAAAATGGTGTTTCGGGCGGAAGAGCTGGAGAATTTCCTGGTACACCATTGTCGTGTAACTGATCCTACAGCGGGACAGGCTCTCCTCCTCGGACTACCAGTGAACATACAACGCCGGAAATACGTGCACAGGACACTCAATCTCCTCACCGATTTCCCCAGAGACGCCATTTTTGAACTAGCACACCTATTAAAACGTCAAATGCCGTATGCAAAGCAGTAGTTGAATGTGCAATAGAGTATCGTGCAACACCTGTAGAATCCCTAACTAGGTCATCCACTTAATACATACAACCACATTGACTGTTCACATCAGTTACCAATCATTGCTCATGCGCGTATATAAAACAGGGCAATGCATAGTGGGCTCGAGCATATTTTTTACGTTCCAATGATCTTAACCTATACCTAAATACATATCAAAATTAACTAAGTCATCCGTTCTTTATACATTATATCCGTGAAATTAGTAGGAAAGTGACAGTACTTATATGTTATGGCGTCTATTGACGTAGTCCATGTAGGTACGGATGGAAGTAGTTTGATAATCATGTCATCAACAATATAAACTATGGCCATGAGATTATCTCGATAAGGGTCAAAATGGATACTTCGGTAGGAAATATATGTTAGTGGCTACTACTTTATTTCAGACAAAAGATTTATTTCAACAAGTACTTTACCTAAAGTATGGTATACATTGATCCGGAAACGGGAATGATTACTAAGCTACAGCTGGACCATGCGGTTTTTTTTTTAGTTTAGTTAATTAATTTATTATTAATATCATTTAAGCAAAATGAGGAGCCCACAAAACTCGATACTGACATGCTGATAGAAAAAACTAAATTAAATTAATTTTGGTGCTACAATATAATCATAAAGTCCAGATACAGTTACAGGTAAGCTCCCTTTAAGTCCTTTTTATTTGAAACATTTCAGGTTTTTCAATGTGTTGCATCATATAGTTTTGAAAGGGCAATATTAACGGGAAAATGAATACTATATACTAAGTAACGTTGAACTATAACCCTGTGTTTGAATTGTCCCCGATGGACGTATTCTATCAGCGCCAACATTGTGACGTAATTCAAATCTTTGGCGACTCAAAAATTGTAGATGCGAAAGAAAATATTAAAATCATGTCACAATTATCGAAATAAATTACCTTTTGGCTTTAAAATGACTGCATAGGACATCGGTTGATGAGTCTAAAGATGATGCGTATGCAATAACTTTCTCACAGTTGATCTTTACCTCTGGCATAAATGCTGAAATAAGCCAGAACTGATTTGGCATTTCAGTTTTTTTGTCACGATTAGAGATGTTTTCAATGTCTTTTAGTCTTCTACAATGAGTGGTTAATAAAGTTTCTGTGATTTCACTAGAGAAATCTAAGAATCCCTATCCCACTGTCGGCGAAACACTATAGAGTTTCTCATTTAATTACCGTCCTGCTTACCTTCACTATGTTTTCTTATCAGCAGGATACAATTTGCATGCTTTATTTTTCTTACAAAGCAAAAAGGATTAACTTTCTGTAAATACCCCACCCAGAGTGTGAAACATGTCAAAGATATAAAACGAAAAATACTTTAATTTGATTTTCTTACGTGCCGTAAAAACATCGATGATTAACATAATGAAAAGCACGCCTCAGTAGGCCCCTTCAAACTGACGATATATCAGGTCAAATTTTGGCACGTTTCTTTTTCTGCTATTACATGTGCTATCGCTTTTTTGTTAACTTCTTAACTGAAATAAAACATATCCTCTGACCCTGTCCGACACATCGTAATGATAAATATTACATCTGATTCAGTGTAACACATATTTTCTATATGTTGGATTCTGCTCTCGTGACACCCCGTGAATTCGCTTATGCATGATTATTAGGCTTCAACCCTGCGTGCAAGATTAAGTCAATTGAAATTTTAAAACCAATAAACTTAACATATCTGTTGGTATTGTAAATAATGTACATATACTATTCAGTTTTTCTAGTCTTACCCCATTCAAGCCATATTTTTACATTACTTTTTGATTGGTTGGTTTCTCTCATGTTTTACGTTATTCAGATCAAGTATACCCAAACTTAAAGCTGATAGTGCAAGTTAAAAAGCTTTAATTGAGATTTTCTTTTTTTTTTTGCTTTTGGTATCTTCCCCATCTGTTCCAACTATCGTTTCTAATGAAGTATCGACATTTTAGTTTACCCTTGCTTGGTAACGAGTTTGGCTTTAAAAAGCGCATTACCTGTCAAACCGGTTATCATTCTACAACTGCCGTCTTTCGATTCACGCACCTGAAGACTTTGCAATAATGCCAATCTGGTTGTTACTTATGTCACATTCTCGAAATTGTGTATCCAAAATTAAATGTATACACTACTGAAAATACTTCAAATAATATGTGTGCATTAGATATTTTAATTGATATTATTTTACTATTATTTCCACTTTTCTTAGATAAATGATATCTTCGATGTGATCTATTTCAATTCTATTCAACTGATCTGATAAAAAAATGTTGGTTAAAAATCGTGACAGTGTTCTATTTATATAGTATAGTAGTGTCACCTTGCGCACAAGTTGAGCAAATGATAAACTGTTTGACGGGTAATGCACTTTTTATACCCAGCGATACCCTTACTCGTTACCAAGCAAGTACATTCTAAAATGTCGCCGCTTCTTTAGATACGACAGCAGGAAGAGATTGTCACTTGGGAAAATCTCGAAACCAGATTTTTTTAAAACTCAATTGAAAGCTTTTTAACTTGCATTGTCAGCTTTAAGAAGTAGAATAACTCACCTTGACAATATTTCAGGCGATTTTCATATTATTACCATCTAGATAATAGCATCCCTGATAGTGATCTATCACTTAGTGGTTTCCAATCTTACCCATTCGGGGAAGATCGAGAATACTCCCAAGGAGAGATGTTGTTGTATATATCTCGCATCTACTTTCGGCACACCGTCGTCTTGATTTAGAATTTCCGTCAGGCGAGGTCATTTGGACTGAAGTATCTATTGACAACTCTTCGTATCTTCTTCGTTCAGTCTAGCTATAGACCCAACGATTGTGTAAATCCATTTTGGGAACAATTTAAATATTCCACAGAAAAGGCTCTAAATGAAAACCAACATGTAATAATAGTTGGTGATGTAAATGCCAATCTAAGCTTGTAGTTCGCACACGTGCCTTTCTCCTTGACCCTGTACCTGTGAGTGAGACATGCGCGGTCGGGTTTTCGGATGTTATTGAAATAGACACGGGTATTCCGGACCATCATGCTGCCNTAGCATATGTGTGTATTTCAGACATTTGTAACGTGCCCCTGTGCTGCCATGGTAACATTACTATCAAATTGAAACGCATGATCTGGTGCTATAAGTATGCTGACTACCATAGATTTCACTATTCATTAGGAAACACCGATTAGCATGATTTGTTTAGTAATGCTACTACATGTGATGAAATGTGCTTGCTATTTACTAAAATATGATGGAAATAGCTCATGATTGTATTCCTACGAAGTTTATTACATTTCGATGTAATGATAAACCATGGTTCCCTTTAGAGATACGACGTGAAATAAGGATCAGAGATAGACTTCAAATAAAAATAAAAAGTCATTTTTCTGTAGATAATGTAAGTAATTAAAAAAGTGGAATCACGTCAACAATCTTAAACGAAGAACACGTGAACTTTTTTATGCTGATGTGAATGGACTATAAGATCAAATAAAAATAACCTGTTGCAACTGGTACGTAGACTAATAAAATCCAATGATGTATTTAACAGTATACCCCCTCTGTTAAAACCCTATTTCGAATTTGGTTGAAGTTGATGCCGAGCGTAAAGCCAATATCCTTAACGACTATTTTGTATTCATTTCCACTATAGATGATTCTGACGTACCTCTACCACCTATTGATCTTCGGACAGAGAGTAGAATTGATAATGTAGAATTTACAAAATCGGATGTCGTTGACTTTCTTAAATCACTTAATATAGGTAAAGCAGTTGGACATGACAAAATTAGTCATCATATGCTTACGAATACTGCTCATACTGTTTCATACCCAGTATTTCATATATTTAGAAAATCACTTGTCTAAGGAATATATTTACAATCTTGGAATATTGCTTTAGTTATGCCTATATTTAAAAAAAGGCGACAAACAATGTCCCAGTATCTATAGGCCCATATCTCTGTTAAGCACTGTTGGCAAAGTTTTTTGAAAAAGTCATTACTAAATACCTTCATAACTATTTATAGATAATTCATTGCTATATAAATACCAGTCTGGATTCCAGCCAGAACAATCTTCGGTACACCAGCTAATTAAATGTATCACACTGTATGCAATAATCTCGAAAGTCATAAATTGCGAAGGTTTTTGACAAAGTATGGCATGCAGGCCTTGTACATTAATAAGAAAGCTATGTTATGTTTTGTAATCTTTTATATTGGTTATCTGATTACGTAAGCAATCGCCATCTTCTAATTCAAAAACAACTAATGCTGGTGTACCACAGGGTTCTGTCCTAGGCCCTTTGCTTTTCCTTCTATATATCAACGATATCTTGTTAGTCTCTCCCGCTTATTCGCTGATGATACTTCACTTACTGTCCTCTGCTTTTTCCGCAAATGATCTAGAAACCACCACCAATAAGGACCTCGAAATTGTTTTTAATATGGGCAGGCAGCTGACTTGTAAAATTTAACCCTTTGAAAACGGAAGCATTACTAATTTCAAATACAAAGTACGAATTAGACATTAACTTAGGTATACTACGCAATTTAAAATACACTCTAGATAGTAAAACATGAACTAGAATTCATACATCTTACTTCTTTTGGAATATTGTTGTGAGAAATGGGATGGTTGTTCTAGCGCCGATGCATGTAAAGTAGGAAAATTACAATTAGAAGTGTTGTCAGTATTGTCACGGGTTTACCATCCTTTGCTAGTAGAGAGTCGTTGTATTTTGAAACAGGTTGGGAAACTCTCTCTTAACTGAAAGACGCACTGTTACCCCGTATAACTTAAGAGACTCTGATTTTTGCACAACAGGATGAGCTACATAACCAATAATTAAGCATGGAGAAAGATTATTATTTTAAACAAACAGTTTGCAAATAAGTTATTTTTCATACTCCAATGAAAATTAAAAACAAATCACTCTCAATTCTTAAATAATGATGTTTTCTTTGTTTTCAAACAAAATACCTGAATCTGACTGGTCAAAATGTTCGTTTCATTGTTTCATGAAAAAGAAAGAAATATAAGCCACGACCACCGGAACTACGTTCGCCAAATAATTATTCTAAAATAAAAAACAATATTACAATCATATTCCACAAAAGATGATTTAAACAACAAAACATTGTTTTTCTTTATTTACAAATATTTTATCTAATAGTTTTAACATATCTCAGTGATGATACAGCAGGAAATCCGGTCTGTCTCTTTATAACAAAGGAAAGCAGGCTGTAATATATACTGGTCACTACTGCAGGTCTATTATTTACAACAGACTTTTTTCTCATTAATGTTCATGACTTGTTTCTCTGTCTGTATTTAGTCAAATACAGGCTCGACTGTGGCAGTCTGTCTGACGAAGCAGCACAGGAGATTTCTACGTATCCAGTCTCTCTTGTTATGGGCCTTGGATGCGCTCTTCTTCTTTCCACCGACTGAGGTGCTGGTGCTGCCACCTATTAAACATTGAAAATGACACATTTACATCGCGGATAACAGTATTTTTTAAAGGAAGGAAGAACAAAATGGTTTATTGATATGATTAAATCATGTTTTTCTTAAGTTTGACTCGGTACAGAATATAAAGTCACATAACCACACACAAGCAGAGAGCAAACGTGAAACGTCGGCACCTTCAGTAAACGAGAAAATACGTTTTTCTGATTAATTTTGAGAAACATGTTTTTACCCAAATATTTGATATACTGAAATTCATGAAACCATTCTCATGCTCAAACATGGATTTTTTCAAATCATTGACAAAATAACATTTGTTTATCAATGTATAACTAGAACAAGAAATTAGGCTTGGGCACAAAACCCATGCTTGAGCATGAGAACGGTTTCATGAATACGGGTCCGGATATGAACGATTTTATCGAGTGAATAATATTCTCACCAGCTGTAGCGGTATTCATTTCCTTCGCTTCTTTCTTGTTTCTCTAAAACCAAACGTGAAATCGAATTACATCAATTCAATCAAGCTCCTAAATATTTTCGATGGTCTTTTAATATTCTGTATTATTTGATACAGTTAGCAGAAAGCTTTTTTAATTGTTGTTTTACGTAAATTTTTTAATAAACATTGACAACATCGTGTAACATCAGTATAATTCCTCGTCTAATTGAACAACCCTTTCTCTGTGAAATTACGTATAGTCGTGAAAGCGTTTGATGTTTATTAAAAATATATATATACATTTTAGTTTTGGATTTCTATTAGAATGGTTAGAGATTGATTAACAATCTAATAAATAACATCTTTATCAACAGAAGACAGATATAGTAGCCTTACCTTGAGAATTCTGTCCAACAATCGTTCAAGTACATTCTTCTTTTGGGTGGCATTGGTCATCTGCGCATCCGTTGTAGCCTCGTGCCCTATCTTGAGTCCTGTCAGTTTGACGTCTTTATGAAGTAAGGCCGAAATTTGATTAAAGCGATGCTATTTTTTCATTATGATATAACGATATAAACAAACTCGTTTTAAAATTATCTCTTAATTAATAACGTTAATAATAAATGAAATATAGCTTTGTGACTAGATGTCTACGTCTTTTTAAGAATTTGTTATTTCTTTGTACATAATGAAATACTTGAGTTGTTAAACTTAAGAAGTAAATAAAGCATACATGAGATCGGAATATTCTAATTTTTAAAATTACCTTTGACGGGGTCAGAGGTGATAATATGAGGCTGGTTATCGTTTCCTCCAACACTTGGTTTGATTCGACCATCTTTAATCTTTAGGGGCTTACTTCCTGTAGCGCCAGTTGTTACTTCCGATGTTGCAGTAACCAAGGTTTTGTGAAGTCCAATCATTCCCTCCGTCTTATTGTCAGTTGTAAAACTTTGACATTCGTGTATGGCTGTGATTGACCGTTCACTGGTCAGTCCTACAATGTCGTCTACTTCCTTATCCAGTTGTCCTGCCATTCCCTCAATCTTATTAACAGTTGGTGAAATTCGAAATTCGCGGATGTACATAATTGACCGTCCAATGGTCATCTCTTCAATATCATCAACTCCCTGGTCAAGACCTTCGTTTATTTCCCTTGTTTCGGTATTTATTTTATCAACAGCTTTCTCTATTACACTCTTCACCAAAAGCTGTGCAATATTTCGCAGTTGTTCATCATCCATTGTAGATTCTGAAAGAAAAATACTTCGTTAAATTGTATTTGTACGTTCATGGTATATTCCACCACTTCTTTGCTTCAACAACTCTTTTTCATTGGTTAATAACTATGTATTATTGGACGATAGACCATGCGCGTGCATGTATTATTATCCAACAGACCATGTAGGTGCAACTCTATGATATTTGCTTGTGGCGGAGACTCGAGATATTATGAGTACCTGATTAGGTCTATATAGTAATGTTTCATTACTTACAAAATCTTTAAAATGGAATGCAAATTACACGTTTCATTAGATACATCTATATCAAGACTACCCCTGTTTTAGAAAAAAAAACTTGCGGTGAGTTAAACAGTGACTATACGCTTAAGACAGGTATGATTAGTGAGGAAAGTAGCAACTCCACTTTAGACAGGTATGATTGATGATATAAACAGTAGCTCTGCTTTAGACAGGTATGATTGATGATATAAACAGTAACTCCACTTTAGACAGGTATGATTGATGACATAAACAGTAGCTCTGCTTTAGACAGGTATGATTGATGACATAAACAGTAACTCCGCTTTATACAGGTATGATTGATGAGTTAAACAGTAGCTCTGCTTTAGACAGGTATGATTGATGACATAAACAGTAGCTCTGCTTTAGACAGGTGTAATAGGACGAGGAAAAGTGATAAAGATAGTACCGTCGCTGGGGCTCGAACCCGCGACCCTTGGCTCTCCAGCCCGATGCTCTACCGCTAAGCTAAAGGGAAATTCCCTACAGCTGACGCTTGTAAGGCAACCTAATTAATCCACATCTTTTACACTGGTATGATTGGTGGGTTAAACAGTAACTCTGCTTTAGACAGGTATGATTGATGATATAAACAGTAATTCCGCTTAAGACAGGTATGATTGATGACATAAACAGTAACTCCGCTTTAAACAGGTGTGAATGATGAGTTAAACAGTGACTCCACTTCAGACAGAAATGGTCGACAAGTGGTAAAATACATTGCGTTAAGTTAAAGCAGTTACGTATTCGGTTAAACTCAATTTGTTCATATTCAAAGAGACTAAGTACAGTACATACCTTTTAAAGATCCTGTTCCTTATTGCAAAGTGATTAAAACAAAAGTTAATTGTTTATCTCCTTCGAATTCGCACGTCTAGTTGACTGTAGCCTCCTTTGTCGCTAGCAACAGTGACAATGACGACAGGAAATCTCGCGTGACGATCGCCTATTGTGACGTCATAGAAATAAATATTTATAGCCTGCGAACCACATTTTTTTATCTTTGCGGACAATGATAAATATTTATATTGATAGAATTCTAACAGGGACTCACGCAATTTTTTTTATAAATTTCCGTTGGACATTCTTTGATAATATTAACACAATACTTGAAATACGCGATAAAAATGCACCAACAGAGAAAGCCTTTAATTTAAAGGGTAGACTATGTATGGAGTGCGCGCAGAAGGAATATCTACGGAAGCCCAGAAACGGCGAATGACGCGTGATAGTCGTATATATGAACTCATCAGTAGTTATTTACATTTGTGTTGCAGTGCCACTAGATAACAGTACCAACTAAAATGTTTGCATGATTCAATAAAAGCAAGTGTGTAGTAATATTAACAGTACAACATGTACCGTTGCATGACCTCTGACCCCCCAACACACACAAACACAAACAAACCAAAAACAAAACAAGATTGTTAATCAACGGTTAAAATACATGTAAATATATTTTGATAATCCTTTTTTTTAAATCATCAACAAGAAATCACCGTGAAATTTAAGTCGGCGTATTCAACGTCAAAAATGCGTCGTGTGCTAACTCCAGCTACAAACATTTGTAACGAACCCCTGTGTTCCAGCCATTATGCCTGACAGCGACGTCGCGGACGTGTCCCTAGAATATGGAATGACTGTGGTTTTGAATCAAGGAACATCATGTATATGGCGGGCCACCGAAGCGTGTCTGCTATGAGATCCTATAACCGGTCCTTTTCAACAGAACAGAATAATTCACTTTCCTCTAGAATCTACACTAGCGTCCGTTGCAAGTGGCGAAGCAGGTGAAATCGTCCCGGCTCGTCGGGCAGTCCCTCATCGATAGTAACACATACCGAATGCTCAAACGATGAGCTAGTCCTGTTGACACAGTCGATCGACACAAGAATTCAGCAAATAGCATATTTTAAATCGTCTTCTAGTTTCAAAGGAAAACTCAATATTTCACGGATGCACTTTCTATCTCGTTCATTGAAAGTGGAACCGCTTCGTTGCCGGATGTTTAAACGTTCAGCTTTCTCCGCGAACACGAAATAAATTTCTGACTTTTGGCAACTAAAATATTTTATATGGTATTTTTGTTTTAAAAGATCTACTGTCAAATTTTAAGATAACCAATGCTTGTTAAACATGCTGGTAATGAAAATTAAATTAGCAAAAAATATGCAAAGTGGAACGATTTGTTTATTGCTCAACTGTGTATTTCGTCACCGTTGTCAACGCTTCATCTTTCCCGCGAAAAAGGCTGTTCAATTAATGTTGTTTTCATGACGGTGTTTTGCTTTTTAGCGTGAAAAAAGACTATTAATAAAATAAAAGTGGATGTAATAGAATGTAAATATAAGGTTTGAAGTGCATCTTTTTAACATTTATGAGGGTATGCTACACAGTTCCGTTCAAACTTATTCCATGATGCGCGTTAGCGGAGCTGTGTTGCATACCCTCATAAATGTTAAAAAGATGCATTTCAAACCTTAATTAATTATGTAGATTTTAGCATGCATCTAAGAACATAATATGCTGGCAACATTAAAGGACACTTATTGTAAATATCAGTTATTAAATAGGATTAAATTTTAACATAAGCAGTAAATGAAAAGATATGGGTACGAGAAGCTTAAATCAGGAATAGTTAGTTTCAGAAATTATTTTATGACAAATGGGACCTCATTGACTTACACCTGTGTGAGTGTTAAATATGCGGTAATACAACTCCTCATAGATATTTAAATGACACAATTACTTTAAAATTATATCATTATCGTGTACAACATATTCCTACTATTAATTTGATACAGAATATAACACATATTACAAAAACGACAATCGTTAAAGAGCTATGGCGTATAACTGTCACTATTTCCCCAAGTCGGCATTTATTAAGATGAAAAAAAAATAAGGAGTAAATAATTTCTAGTAGCGAAAATGCATAGAAGAGTTAAAAAACAATTGAATATTTTTTTTTTCAACTACTGAGATATTAGGTGTTTTTTTTTTTTTTTATATAATACTGCAGATATAACCATTTTCACTATATCTATGAAAGGGATTGGGTTTCCAACACTTTTAAGGAAACAATGTACTTTCAACACGTTCCCATCCGAGGACAAACTTTTTGATATTGTTTTTGATTCCGTGTAACAAATGACAAAACCCCCGAAAAAACAAATAAACGTACGACGGGAAAATGGTCCTTCTTTGGGAAAGTGCTCAAAATAATGAAAAACAGGGGTAATCAAATTTCTCAAAACTGCGACAGGTGTTTCTTGGTTTAATCAGTTGGTGTTTCCATATTGTTCTATGTTCAATCTAGCCGAATGTGTAAGGCTATTTACTTTTGACCAGAAAAGGAACAGTGCAAGTTCGAATCCACGTTCAGATTAAAATTCTTCTTTATTACTTTTATATTTAAGCATGTTGTTATCTTCTTTCTAAACTACGTAATATTTTTATTTTTTTTAATCAATAGAACATTTTGTTTATATTTTAATAACATACCTATACATTTATCAGTTTTGTTTAGAATATTTTTGTTATCATTTAGTGTGACATACTTCTTAAGAATCATGTCAACAAATCCTGTACACGTGTACAGTTCAGCTATGCTAAAAGCCTTTGAAGGTAAGACATCATTTTACATTACATTTATGAACTGTTTACCCACCAACTGACAAAAGTTATTATATATGTTAAGAAGAATGAACAATTATGGCAAATATTTTACCAAAAATGCGGGGAAAAGTCATCATTGAGGATGGTCTCAATGGATTAAAATACAGGAAAACTGCAACACAAAGTAAGGAGCGCAATACACGTGTAAGATATTCTTTTCGAAAATTATATGTAATTTTACCATTCTAAGGTGCAGGAAGAACAAAATCAGGATGTATGTTTTGTAAGAAAACAGGTAACGGCATGACAAATGTACCCTCACAGACATGTCTGCAGGTCTTTGTCAGTCATTAATGTGTGTTGATTCCCCAGGGAACACGATGTTGCAAGTCACACCTAAATTGCCCAAAACTGAACCAGGGGGTAACGGAAAATGTGACGGCATTGAAATGTAATTCAAAGGTGACCACAGATAAATGAATCGTTTCTCTCACTGGACTGTGTAATGTTGCGATAAACACCAGTAAGATTGATTTTGACAACATGAATATGACAGATGATCAGTTACACAATACAACTGGGTTGAATAGACAGCAATTTGATGACACGTGTTCCATAGTGAAGTCAATGAAGAAATCCAAATCGCACAGGTAGTCTAGATGGAATGCTCCTGATGAAGTTGCGTATAGGAGTGTCCGATAGGTAAATTTATAAATATTATTATTATATAAAATATATCTGCAATCTTCAAACCAAATCACACCTTCGAATTGTTACGTCGCTAAATAAATGGTGTCAATAATGTATTTATACGAAACCGTTATTATTTCATCAACACGTTGACTTATAACAGCGTACTACCACAATAAAGATGTGCCAGAGCAATAAACCAAATGTCACATGCGTTACAATATAATATCATTTTTTCTCGTCAGATAATTATTAAACAAGTAAGTCTCTACAGCTCTTGGTGGTAGAAGCTTTAATTAAGAGTTAATTAACTCTATTGGATGTAAATGATATTACATCACCATTTATAAGATACTCTCTATATATATCTCAGTTTTGTTTATTCATTACAAAATATCGTCTCTCGATTAAGGCAAATCAGTATTTTAAGTGTCGGTTTATTGCTAGTCGTACTTTGTATACTTTACAAAGTTATATTATACATTTCCTATTTTCACCAAATTTCATGTATCAATCTGTGTTAAATCATCCCGATGTTGACACGTTTATTTAACTTCATGGTCATTGCAACATTATGCAATCAGCAGCAGGCGGAAGGTGGCTCATTACATCGCAGCAGCAAAAAAGGCTTTGAAAAAGGACTTCGTACCATCGCACCTAGGACTTCAACATATCGCTAGATCAGACATCTTTAAAAAAAACATGCAACCGATTTAGCCGTTCAATTATTTTCCAATTTCACCTCAGATTCAGTTATTCTTATCATGGATGAACTAGCAGTGAGCAAAAATATCAAAGGAAATGTTTCTCTATGCCTAAGTACCGCCCCCTGATAAAACCCATGATGACCATGATGCTGGCTACAAACTAAGAGTTCTAACAATGAAGCGGCAATTATATATCTGCATGGATGAAACAGTAAGATATGATCACCCTTCAACGCGAATTTCGGGATATTCTTCCTTCTTTTCTCGAAGAAATTGAGATTGAAACGCACTCGCCAGCGTTCCTAAAAGAGGAAAGAAATAAATGTCAACCGAAGATGTCAACAATTCCCGGCTGGTAAAGAAAAATTCGTTGGGCGGTTGAAACTGTCAACGGTAGATTAAAAACCTGGAAGTACCTGTGCAGTATTGTACCAAACAAAGATCTGCCCAATGTATGGGATTTTATCAGCATCATCGGGCCACCGTTGCGGACATCTCTACCGTCAGACTGTGACGTCGCTCGCCGAATGGTTGAATGTGCTGCAGCAGACAACACAGTTCAGTACCGTTTTATGAAAACATGGAAACATTTTCCGCAAAGCAACACAACCTCTTGGTGGAATTTTCAGAGCGCAATATAACCGGCTGGTACTGTTAATGTTCTGCTCACACGTAGCCATGGTATTAAGGTATTTGTGTTTTGCTCGTCATGTGCATTATCACCCCGGATTGGATTATTTCTCAGGACTGATTGTCAATGCTGCCGAATTACCGAACGCAGGTAGTAGTGATAAAATTTGAAATTGATAAAAATGGAATCCTTTCAAATCTTGTGTTACGATTTGTTATAAATTAACATAAGTAACGTGAAAGAGACATATATCTGTCATTTTGTTGGGATACCCTCGTCCCTCAACCTTGTGTTGTGCATGGTTTTGTTTGTTTTGTTTGTTTGTGTTCGTCCTATTAACAGCTATGGTCATTAAGGACGTGCCAGGTTTGGTTTGTTTGTGTTCGTCCTATTAACAGCTATGGTCATTTAAGGACGTGCCAGGTTTGGTTTGTTTGTGTCCGTCCTATTAACAGCTATGGTCATTAAGGACGTGCCAGGTTTTGGTGGTGGAGGAAAGCCCGAGTTCCCGGAGTTCCCGGAGAAAAAACATAGACCTTACGGCCAGTACCTGGCGACTGCCCCACCGTAGGCCTTGATCCCGCGACGCAGTGGTGGAGGGCTAGTGGTAGCAGAATGTCAGACGCCTTAACCACTTGGCCACTGCGGTTCCTTGGTGTTATGCAAGGAGGTCCACTACGCTTATCAGTAATAATAATGAATAGTTTTATATGCAATTATTGTTCAGTTTTTATGTATCCACATATAGCGAAACAGTATAAAAAATTGGAGTAGGGACTGAATGTTGACCTCATCTTTGTGCTTTTGAACAAGATATTTGCTCTTGAATATTACTTTGATCAGAAGCAAAGACAATGTGGAGAGGATTTGGTACCTTCTCAGGTTCGTGTACCCGTATGTTGTGACAGATGCAGAGAAGCTGTCTTAGGTGTTGTACTTCCCGGATGTGAAGAGACTGTAGTTATTTATATAGATAAATGTAGGACGGGTAGTGAGAGTAATAGCGAGTGTGAATACTGGTTGGTTCCTTTTTTAAATATGTTGATGTAAATAACATTTGTGTATGCATAGTTGTTTTCCTCTGTTGTGATTTTTTTCCTGTTTCTATTTCCTTAATACTAAACTGAGGCTCGCCCTGTGTTATACTATGGTCCCATGTTTTATTAGGCAGAAGGAGGAGGAGGAGGAGGAGGAGGAGAAGAAGAAGATACGTCAAAATGACTCCAATTCCCTCTGGTAGTGTCTAAATATACATATATATGTATCAGTTTCTATAAACGAGACCATCCCTTGATAACTTGATTTTTTAGTAAGTATAAGCATACATACACACAAAACGAAAATAAGAAGAAAGACATCAGTGTTTATTAATAATTGAAACAAGATGTACGTATACAAATTGTCAAGCATGAAAACATATTTTATCAGTACTATTCATTACTCGAAGCTCTGTGACGGCCAATATCAGAAAAAAATGATACTATTTTACCAATCGGATCGTTCCGCCCCTTTCCTTTGCATACTTGAGAGTCAGTGATATCACGGAAATGGCCGAGCGCGGTCCGATATAAATTGTATTCTTTCGAAGCCTGGCGGAGAGTAGTGATAGTACGGGGGGCAATCCAGTCTATCTCTTAATTACAATGACAAAAACTTGACTTGAACAATGAGTATTTCACTGCTAAAATTAAGATTGCTTTGACTAATGCTTAAACGGATTGGATTATTTAATTAAATAAAGTATATATCTTACGATAATTTCACTCTGTCACCAAACTTGAATCCGGGTTTCTTATTTTTTTACTTTTAGAAATTGATTCAATATTATCATTATTTTGTTTTTGTTTATATCGTTAATATGATACATGTAAGCCACATTATATTCGGAATGTCCATGACTTCGCTTGATGTATTTATTCATTTATAGAGGCTCGACTGTGGCAGTCTGTCTGACGAAGCAGCACAGGAGATTTCTACGTATCCAGTCTCTCTTGTTATGGGCCTTGGATGCGCTCTTCTTCTTTCCACCGACTGAGGTACTGGTGCTGCCACCTATTGGACATCGAAAGTAACACATTAACATTAAAATAACAATATATTAAAATGGAAGAGAGAACAAAATAGATAATTGATCTGATAAAACCATGCTCTTTTTTTTTTATTAAGTTTGACTCGGTACAGAACATAAAATCACATAACCCCGTGCACACGAGCTTTTCACACAAGCAGAGAGCAATCGGGACCATCGGCACTTTCCATAAACGTTAAAAATACGTTACGGAAAGTGCAGACGGTTCCTTCCCGATTAAAGCCGAGAAAAGGCCAAAAAACAGTTATTGAAAAGGCACCGGGAAAAAGGTCCGGTCCGGAACCTGATTCGCCTTTATAATTATAGACTTTTTCTTTCTATATCCCTTTTTTCTTTTGGCTTAACTCCAATACCTAGCTGTGCCGATCGCATATAAATCATCTGGTAATCATTCAGACTTTTCTGGTATGTACCTATTTTAGTTCTTGCCTGACTTCAATGAAGCGGAAATGCTATAGGGTATTTTTTCTCATTAATTTCCCAAATGTATGATCTACTGAAAGACCGGATCTGAACGATGTTATCGAGTGAATACTATTCTCACCTGCTGTAGCAGCATCGATTTCCTTAGCCTCTTTCTTGTCTCTCTGAAACAAAACGTTAAAATCGAATTGCATTAACTTAATCAAGCTAATAAATACATTAATTAAGTGTTTTAATATTATGTATGACTTATTTTTAAGTTATATATTAAACTTTGACTTTATTCATTCAAAGTCAGATGTTTCTTGTGTATTGAACGAGCCTTTCTGTGAAATTACATGTGGTGGTACTAGTGTTTGATGTTGATAAAGAAATAATATTTATTTCAATTTTGAGTTTTTGTTACAATGGTGAGACACTGATCAACGATCTAATAGAAATGTTAATCGACCGAAGTTACCTTGAGGATCCTGTCCAACAATCGTCCCAGTACATTCTTCTTACCGAAAGTCTTGTTTAAATGCTCATGCGTTGTAATCACGTGCTCTTTCTTCAGTTCTGTCGGCTTGTCGTCTTTGATAATAAAGACCGAAAAGAAACACAATTTGATCATTTTTATTTGATAATTTTTTTTCTATTTTTCACTATAAATCAACGTTATAAACTGATTCGTTTTAAACGATATCTTAGTAACGTTAATAATAGATGAAATATAACTTTGTGACTACATCTTTTTAGTAATATGCCATTTTGAAATACCTTGGTAGTTTAAGCTAAAGGAGTAAATAGCACATGCATGAGACAGGAATATTTTGATTTTTAAAAATTACCTTTGACGGGGTGAGAGGTGATGATATGAGGCTTGTTATCGTTTCCTCCAACACTTGGTTTGATTCGATCATCTTTAATCTCCAGAGGCTTACTTCCTGTTGTGCCACTTGTTACTTCCGGTGTTGCAGTAACCAAGGTTTTGTTAAGTCCGAACATTCTCTCCATCTTGTTGTCAGTTGGTGACCTTTGACCTTCGCGTATGGCCGTGATTGACCGTCCAATGGTCAGTCCTACAATGCCGTCTACGCCCTGGTCAAGACCTTCATCCATTTGCCTGTTCTCGGTCTTTACTCTATCAACGGCTTTCTCTATTACATCCTTCACCAAAATCTGTGCAATATTTCGCAGTTGTTCGTCATCCATTGTAGATTCTGAAAAATGTAGTTCATGTCGTTAAATTATTGCCTGTAAGCTCATTCTACCACTTCTGTGAATCAACAACGCTTTTCATTGGTGTATTGTTGGACGATAAACCATGCACGTGCAGGCATTGTTTTCCAACAGACCATTCACATGCAACACTGTAAAGCACTATTTCCAGCCAATAACATATATGTTTGAGGCGGGGACTCGGAGATATTTCGAGTACATTTGTACCTGTTTAGGTCAATATTAATGTTTCAAACAAATTGAATTGACCTAATGTGTAAAACGGAATGAATTTCATGTTATATTATACATCTGGATCAGAGGTATCCCCATTTAAGAAAAATCTTGTTGGTGAATAAAACAGTATCTCCACTTAAGACAGGTATGATTGGTGAGTTTAACAGTAACTCCGCTGTAGACAGGTATGATTGGTGAGTTAAATAGTAACTCCACTTTAGACAGGTATGATTGATGAGTTAAACAGTAACTCCACTTTAGACAGGTATGATTGATGAGTTTAACAGTAACTCCACTTTAGACAGGTATGATTGGTGAGTTAAACAATAACTCCACTTTAGACAGGTATGATTGATGAGTTAAACAGTAACTCCACTTTAGACAGGTAGGATTGATGAGTTTAACAGTAACTCCACTTTAGACATGTGTGATTAATGGTTTAAACAGTAACTTCACTTTAGACAGGTATGATTGATGAGTTAAACAGTTACTCCACTTTAGACAGGTATGATTGGTGAGTTAAACAATAACTCCACTTTAGACAGGTACGATTGATTAGTTAAACAGTAAATCCACCTTAGACAGGTATGATTGATGAGTTTAACAATAACTCCACTTTAGACAGGTACGATTGATGAGTTAAACAGTAAATCCACCTTAGACAGGTATGATTGATGAGTTTAACAATAACTCCACTTTAGACAGGTACGATTGATGAGTTTAACAATAACTCCACTTTAGACAGGTATGATTGGTGAGTTAAACAATAACTCCACTTTAGACAGGTATGCTTGATGAATTTAGTCGTAACTCCGCTTTAGACAGGTACGATTGATGAGTTAAACACTAACTCCACTTTAGACAGGTATGATTGATGAGTTTAACAATAACTCCACTTTAGACAGGTACGATTGATGAGTTAAACAATAACTCCACTTTAGACAGGTATGATAGGTGAGTTAAACTGTAACTCCACTTTATACAGGTACGATTGATGAGTTTAACAGTAACTCCGGTTAAGGCATGTATGATTGTAGTTAAAGAGTAGTTACTCCTATTCAGTTATGGCTGATGAGTACCAAAATACACTGTGTAGAGTCAAACAGTTTCATATCACAAACATATCGTAACAGTGTACATTTTATATATGGAGAATACGTGATTCATACGTACCTTCCGAAATAAAATATCCTATACCTAGTTTAAAAGTTATCTTTTGGAACCAAAATAGTATATCTCCTTCGCACGTCTTCGTTAATCTGTAGCTTCCTTCGTCGCTAGCAACAGTGACAATGACGACAGGAAATCTCGCGTGACGACTGCCTATTGTGACGTCATAGAAAGAAGTATTTATAGCCCGCGAATAACCTGGTACAACCGTTAAGCGAAAAACGAATGCGACCCATTATGTAAACTACGAGATTTATAAATTGAAAGTAAGTTAGAATATCTTGCAACAGCAAAATGTACTGACACAGGCTAGTATATTTATGTCAGTCAGTTCGCCATAATGCCGTTTTTATCCAAAGGGTATGTTAAATATTGATAGGTTTCACATTTACTGTACTGTAATAAGTAGCGAGAGTGTCTCCTTAAATGCAACATCGAACACACCGTGAATGATGTAAGCCTACCTCAAACGACGATTTTGTCATTCTAAAATGACCCTTAAATTCGACAATCGAGTAAAAGGGAACTATTTCTACAAAATAGTTGTCGATTCTTGTCGGATCCTTGCGATGACCGAGCATCAACTACAAAGCAGTGTTACTTGATTGGATAACTGCTGCTGATGCATCTGTAAACGATGCAAGGTCCACAGAGTCGTCTGCTAGTTCGTCTAGTATTAACACATTCATTATTTCCTCCATCTTGAAATTGTTTTCTGCGAACGCAGCGTACGGTAAGCACAGAACGTTCGCCAACAAAACGCTCGCGAACGTTCTCGCTACCGAACGCACCTCTTGTATCATTGCGGTCAACGATAATTGTTCATTTTGATGGAAATCTTACAAGACATTAATGCAGCTTTTTATGTATGAAAATATTAAAATAATACTTGAACGACCCGAAAATTTGACTAAATTATAAATCTACATGTAAATTGACCAAAAATGCTTCAACAGAGAATTTAATTAATTTCACTTCAGACAGATTCGGCTTATGAGATAAACAGTAATTCCGCTTTAGACAGGTATCATTGATGAGATTGGCAGTAAATCCGCTTAAAACAGGTAATACTGAAGAATTTAGCAGTAAATCTGCTTCGGACAGATTTCATTTATGAGTTAAACGGTAACTCCACTCTAGACAGGTATGTTTGATTAGTTGAAAAAATAACTCCACTTAGACAGGTATATTTAAAGAATTCATCATGAACTCCTTTTAAGACAGGTGTGATTGATGATTTAATATTTAATTCCACTCCAGACAGAAATGACCGATGAGTTTAAGAGTATTTACTCCCATTCAGACAGTATTACTGATGAGTACCGAAATACATCGTGTCAAGTCAAAACAATTTCATTTCACAAACATAAACCGCAAAAGTATACATTTTATATACAAGGAGAACACGTGATGCATTCGATATGCGAGCTTTTTAGCTTATATGATATGTTCCGTCGTCACTTACTTGTGTAGGTAATAATTTTATTGTGCTACATATATATATGAATTACTTTTTTCCCAATTTTAATGATGAAATGAGTTCCTAATGAGGAGCCAAACGATGTGCTGTATGCGGGTGTCTGAGCACACATGCGGATGCTATCTAAATGAATCCGTGTTTGTACGTAATTCGTAACACCAGAACTGTTAACAATGTACTTTTTATTATCATAATTCAATTAATCTCTAGAAAATTTAATGAGCCCCTTTATACAACACAAAGTAATTGATTAAGAATTGAGTCAAATGAACGGAAGCGAACCCCACCCCTTTCTTTACAGTATGGAGATATACGATTGAAATTGATAAACAAAAATGCATCAGTACAATAATTTATACTCAAAATGAGCAGCAACCCATGTATTTTTAACCACAGTTATAAAAACTTAAAATATTGTGAATGAGTATGTACTATTTGTGACATAAGTTGTCTTATATAGTTGCATTAAATATTGAGGTAACGTGAGGGGATATTTTCCGTATTTTTATTCTTTATGGAACTGAGAGATCAGTTAAAACAAATACACGTCTTTCATGTTATTGTTACACATAATAAATATACACACCAATTTTAACAATCTTAAGAAGTCTCACAAAAATGAAAATAAATTACCATTGAACCACCTAATTAGATATATATAACGTTCATAACATGGTTCAGCATTATTTGTTTGATGCAGTTGTACTTGTTATGGTTTAAATTTGCATATACACTGTGTAATGTGACTGTGCTAGTTAGTGCTTACGCACTTTTTCTGCATGTTTCCCTTGAAATTGATCCTTTTTAATTATTAATTCCCCTGTTATCTAACCTGAGGAGATTGTTGTTAAATTGAAAATTGGAACACACATAATATTCACCAATCTACAACTTCAGGTACCCCCTTGCCCACCTGCTGACATCCCTTTTATGTCATACCTGGACACAGATATAAAGGTGTGACTTGGGCTTCCTGCTGTGAGCACTGGACACAGGTGTGTTAAGTGTTATTTATCTGTACATACATTCCATTACACTAAGGAATTGGATCGAGATGATTTTCATTATTGAACCAAGATTTTAAGTTATACATGTTACTCGTGTATATTATATATATATGCAGAATACTTTGAATATCATGATTCAATTATATTTTCGAGATAAAGATAATTTAGCACCGCATACATAAGTATTGTATAAAATTAAATGTGAAACTGTTTGTCGGTATTTTGCTGTTTATTTGAATTGTCGACCTAACACAAGGAAGACACAATGTCGTCAATATGTGATGATTCGGTACGATATTTAAAATATGCCATTCATTTTATTACCATTCAAGAATATAGCAGACACCAACGTTGGAGTAATTTTGTAAAAAAAAAATCACTGGTATTTCCGTAGCAGTACCACAGTTTATAACTTTGCAATATAAGTAATCCGACACAGAAACTGGTCACGAAAATGTTGCTGTTCAACGACGACATGATGGAATAAGTTTTCACTACAGAGTAAAGAAAATGATTGAAAACTGACTTCCAGCTAAAATTAAAGAATAAACATTTTTTTGAATCAACAACATAGAGATTATTGCTGTTTAATTTCCCTCTATTTCGTTTATTCGACATATTTCCCATCAGTGCTCAGAAACTGGACACTCTTCAGAGTCGTCAGTTTACTTTGGTTTCAATTAAACTCACTATCTGAAACTTCCGGCAGATTTAATAAGGCTGGATACCATCTACATAATTTCATCTTCAGCCCGATCTCATTTCTCAAATCTCATGTCACTTGACGAAAGGGTCCGATTCACCACCAGTTATGATTATGCTAATTATTAGCAGTGTAACAGGAAAGAGAATAGTGTGCTTCCAACGGGGATCGAACCCTCGATCTCCAGGTTCCTATAGTCGGATGCTCTACCACTGAGCTAGAGGGAAATTCCCGTCACTTTTGAACATATTTTCCGGGGCATACACAAATGTATCATCTATACTGTTTCACCTGGAGGAACCAGATCGGGTGTACAAAGCTATCTTGGGAGAAATTCCCTCTAGCTCGAAGCTAGAAGGCGACCTTAATCCTATGTACAATTGAACCCTGCCACAGTAGTACATGTAGAAGGACAGGTGAATTTAACACTTTACGCGTCAATATCTCGGTATTGGGCTCACCGATTTTTATGCCATTTTCGACATTTTTGTTTTTGGATCATATAAAACAAGGCGAAGTTCTACAAGACAATCCATAGTCCTCCATCGGTAATGATTTCTATATCTAACAGACAGTACACTTTTATCACGATGTACCTACATGTAACATAAGGAAAGAATCTTCGAACAAACTTTTTCAAAAGTTTAGGTCAAAGGTCAAAACATAGGTCACAGTGACCTAATTCCAGCACTCTGCACTCCTTCCTCCCAAGATAGCTTTGTACACCCGATCTGGTTCCTCCAGGTGAAACAGTATAGATGATGCATTTGTGTATGCCCCGGAAAATATGTTCAAAAGTGACGGTCAAAGGTCAAGTCATAGGTCACAGTTACCTAATTCTTGCATTCTGCAGTCCGTCATCCCACGGAATTAGATTAGTTATCTAAGTCCGTGGTCATCCAAAGATGTCTTTGTTCACCAAATCTGGTTACTTCAGGTGAAATAGTACAGAAAATATGCCCCGAGCATTTTCAAAAGTTAAGGTCAAAGGTCACAGTGAGGTCATAGTGCCCTTCTTCTTGCATTCTGCATTCCGCCATTCCAGAGACATACGTCTCTGGCCATCCCAAGTTCCTTGTACATCAAATCTGGTTACTCCAGGTGAAGAAGTATTGAAGATATGTCCCGGTACTAATAATAATATATTAATTTCTATTTTCGTTCAGGATACATTTTAGTCCCCGTGCTACTGCCAAAAACTGTATCTACATATGGGGAACTGGGTTTCCGGCATAATGATTACCTTAGATAAATCATTTCTGTAAAGAAAACCATACAATGCGAGAATTGTATGAGAAATAATAAGAGAGATGAAATAAACAAAAGACAATAATCAACAGTATTTTTTGTGTGTAAAAAATGCAGTTCCGCTAGACCGGGATTCCAACCTTGATTGGTTTTACGTCCACTTCACTTCCGTGTAGCTATATAGTTCTGTTATCCAGCAGATGAATATATCTGTAGCTGGTAAACGGATGTACTAAGGCCAATTTGTACATGTGCTCGTCATCCAAACGAAGGTTAAGGGGAGGTAACTGTATCTAGTGCAGTGGGACAGACATCCTGAACATGTTGATAAATAATTCAGTGACGTCACAAAATCAACATTACCAAAACAAACAACCTTGTTCACTGCAGTGTCTTCTTTATTTGGTATATATACAATACATATCACAGATACCTTGTCCAGGTAAAACTCAATAGTTACATAAATAGAATGATTTCCTCCATACCGGGTGGTTTGGTGCACAGGGACCTGAGAATTTGTTACAGCTATATTTGGGCCTAAACTTAGGTGTTCAGAGTAATTTTACATGTTTTAGGAGTTTATATCGACTTTCCGTATCATTGAGGGTGTGATTTTTACCGAAAGTCTGTCTTAACACCTAAAACATGTAAAATTACTCTGAACACCTTAATTAGTTTAGGTCTAAACATAGCTGTAACAATTTAAATTATGAGGTCCCTGTGCAGTAGGGTTTGGTGAAGCAAGCAGTTAATTTTTCATTTCCCTTGTCCAATGACCATATTCACAGGACTATTTGCGTAGCCTTTTTTGGGATTTTATGTGCGTGTAGCATATCAGTAAGGTATCTTTTTTTATAGCAGGAACTTGTTTTTCAATCATGCAAGGGGTGCATGGTCAGTTTTAGCAAACTAAGGTCTTACACATATATACCATGTATTCAAGCATACAAACCACTAAACACCAATGATAGCATATGACCAGTCACACATCAAATTCTTTCAAAATAAACAAGGTTCCTTACATATTTGTATTATGCAAATGAGAAAAGCCCTGATGACATGAATTCCTAACTGACTGACTGCTAGATGTGGGTTATATACAATATCTGTATGGATAAGGAACTCAAAAGGCCAAAGTTTCATGTGTTTTTTTAAGGGAAATAAAAGTTTTTTTCCATGGGAAGACACAAAAGAGTTAAAAAAATCTGATGAACATTTCTATTAACTTCATTAATGCTTTCCTATTAAAAAACTTAAGCAGAGAAATTGTTAAAAATCTTACCGGGTACACATAAGTAGTTAAATGTCTTTAACTTCACGATCGTTTAAGGCTTCGAGGCTAATGATGGAGCAGTAGATAGTCTGAGATACATGCAACCTGATTTTACTCAGCTACAGGATTTCTTTTGCATGAAATTAGTTAAAAAACCCATTTAGTTTCAGTATAGTTTATGTTAGGTATCCTGTCTTGGGCCTCAAATTAAAATGCCCTAAGCACGACTTATAGTTATGTTTCTGCAAAAAATCATATAGAATGTGCTAAGAAAAGAAAAAAAAACATGTTTCACATTATAGATAACATTTAACGATGTAATATTACACATTTAATGACAAATTAGAATATTTTAATTGTGGGTTGAAAAAAGTGTTTTATATGCAGATGAACATGAATTCACTACCGGTATATGAAATTTTGAGACAAATGTCACACGAAGGTACCAGACAGATTGTAGGAGACAGAAAAATCTAGCACAAGGTAGTATGGTGCATGTGGGATATCTCTGTCTGAGGTTAGAGAAAATATTGACTTGATCTCTCTTAATCCATTTCACGACTAGTAATTGTCTGACTACATTAAATTAATTTATGCATCATAAGACACATATCAGTGCTAACCATGGGAGTCATTCACAAATTCAAAAATATCATCGTAAATGTTTAATCCAACCCATTTTAAAAGTGACAAATATAGCTGCCGATGTTATGAATTCAAATTTCTAAATTTCTGGATCTACGTTGAGAAATACAGTAACAATGTATGCATGTGATGTGTTTGCATTAACATGATTTTGTATGAATAAAAGATACTTAGACATATATGTATGAATACATGGATAAAGAGTACCCATGGAATAAACAAAATTATAAACACCACAAATAGGAGTGATTTTACAGTAACAAAATACTTGTCGTCACCTGATGATAACACAGCAGTTTCCATGTCATCTAGCCTGCCATTTCAGAAATGAATGTGTCCGAATCGACATAGAAATGCCCTAAAAATTGTTATCTAACTGGATTGACCTCCAGTTTTACGTCAGAATAAATGGATAATATGTGACAACAAAAACAACACGTTATACAACCTACCACTGTAACAGACTGTTCCCAATACATATTCCTCACACAACCACTAAAGGTTTCCTCACTCCCACAACCACTATATATGTAGGTTTCCTCACTCCCCACTCATTGGATAAACCTGCTAGGAGTTGGTAAACATTTTTGGTTACACACTATGGATGTTATATATCATAGGACAATCTTCTAATTATGGCGTCACATTACTTTCTATAAGACATCATAGTTTATGGCAATTGTTTCACTGATCGGAAACAGGAATAACGAATTCTCAAGAAAAATGTGTTGTTTCTACATATAGATAATATCTGAATGATGTGGGAGAAAAAAGATCCCCAAAACTTGTGATGGTTGATTATCATGTTCATCCAACTCACATGGTTAATTTTCAAATTATGAAAGACACTTGATAAAACTTGTGTCAAAAATAATTTGAAAATCAACTTACTTGAGTTAGATAAACATGAAAAGCAATTATCACTTGTTAGAGAACCCATATATAAATATATACTGTATCGGTTCTTCCTATCTGAAGACTCAAACACATTTGACCCTAAACACTACATTTCTGGAAAATCTTAACATTATATTATATACATCTGTACCATATTTCCGGAAAGTAATACGAAAGTTTTCTTGTGATAAAGATCACAATGAAATATATTCCTTGTGCTGTCGACTCTCATCAGCAACACTGTTTACCAGTAGACACTTTTCAGATTTAGAAATTGTGCATGCATAATTCAATTAAAGTGGAGAATGTTCCAACTTTGAACACAAAGGAATAATATGTCTTGCATCGATCACTGGATCACAGAAAACAAGCCTCATAGTCATCAGTCTCGTCAGCCATCTTCACTTTCTTTAATTATCAACACTAAAAGTTTTTCATCATTTTCTGAATTTCTTTTTCTCCTGTAAAAAAAAGAAAGAAAAAAGAAAAATACAAAATCTGTCAGAATAAGTTGAACCAACAAATTATCATTCAAAAAGTACACTACTGTCTATTGTTTCACCAAGGTGCCCGGGGTTTGATTCCCCGATCGCACGTGAAAAGGCATGGGGTCACCTACAGTCCAACAGGTTTTCTCCAGGTACTCTGGTATCCTCCTAGGTATATCAAAACTTACTTACCCACCCACATGCCAATATCTGAGCCAACAAGAGCGACTAATATAAGTTGATTTAAGAACATCTACTACACATATATTTACATATATGCATATTAATGTCATTGAATATGAATTTCATTTTTTTCCCCCTGAAAATCAGAGAACTAAATATTACATAGACAGCTTGCACTGCATAGGATGATTTTTAACAAAACATCATAAGGAATGGGAATGAGCTTGCAATTTTTTGTAATGAAAATTATGCTTAAGACAATGTGTTATGACATCATTACACAAAGTGTTATGACATCACTACACAAAATAATGACATCACTTCACAAAGTGTTATGACATCACTACACAAAGTGTTATGACATCACTACACAAAGTGTTATGACATCACTACACAAAGTGTTATGACATCATTACACAAAATGATGAAATCACTACACAAAATGGTATGACATCACCACACAAGGTGTTATGACATCACTGTACAAAATGTTATGACATGATAACTACACAAGATGTGAAGGGGACATCTGAGGCGTTTGCACATGTGATAAGGAAACACCATTTCAGTACCCGGATGAGACTATTGACCCCCTCAGACAGTTACTGGTGCACCCTAAAGACAAGACTGACATTTTAGACAGAACTGGAATTGTGTATCAAATTTTATGCAAAAATTGTCAGCAGTCATATATGGGTGGAATTGGAAGGATTTTTTTTACATTTCTGAAGGAACATCAAAAGGACATTGAGAAAATGGGCAACATCACATTCACCAGATGTACACGCGAAAGATCTGCCAACCAGTACAATAAATCGGCATTAACAGATCACGCTAACACCCAAAATCACATCGTTTATTTGGACAATGCTAGCATAGTTGAAAGGAACAACACAACAAATCAAGACGAATCAAAGAAGCAATCAAAATCAGAAAAACTCAGAACATGAACAGAGATGAGGGGGGACACCAACTGAGTCATCTGTATGACCCGATACTGACATAACAGGATAGAATAGATCGACTCCCTACCTGTTACCTATCTGATGCAGTGTGTATACACTCCCTATCGATAGGCGAAATGTCTCAGGTCGAGTGACATGAAAAATATACAATATAGTCACATCGTTGTGCGGGTATAAAATACAAATTGCTCACTCAGTCATAGCTTGACAAAGGGACCAGTCAGTCCTAAAACATTGTGACACATTTAATACATACATTGTTTGTGTAGAAAGTAAAACTTTGATATCACATATTTCCAAACTGATGAATATTATTGAAGATAATTTGACATCACTTCAAAAAATGTTATGACATCACCACACAAAATGTAATGACATCATCACACAAAATGTTTTGACATCAAATGTTATGACATCACTACACAAAATGTCATGACATCACAAAATGTTATGACATCACTTCACAAAATGTTATGACATCACTACACAAAATGTTATCACATCACTACACAAAATGTTATGACATTACTACATAAAATGTCATGACATCACTTCACAAAATGTTATGATATCACTACACAAAATGTTATGACATTACTACATAAAATGTCATGACATCACTTCACAAAATGTCATGACATCACTTCACAAAATGTCATGACATCACTTCACAAAATGTCATAACATCACTTCACAAAATGTTATGACGTCACTACACAAAATGTTATGACATTACTACACAAAATGTCATGACATCACTTCACAAAATGTCATGACATCACTTCACAAAATGTTATGCCATCACTACACAAAATGTTATGACATTACTACACAAAATGTCATGACATCACTACACAAAACGTTATGACATCACTACACAAAATGTCATAACATCACTACACAAAATGTTATGACATTACTACATAAAATGTCATGACATCACTTCACAAAATGTCATGACATCACTTCACAAAATGTTATGCCATCACTACACAAAATGTTATGACATTACTACACAAAATGATATGACATCACTTCACAAAATGTTATGATATCACTACACAAAATGTTATGACATAACTTAAAAAAATATCATGACATCACTACAAAAAATGTTATGACATCACTTCACAAAATGTTATGACGTCACTACACAAAATGTTATGACATTACTACACAAAATGTCATGACATCACTGCACAAAGTACCTTATGACATGATTTGAGAATAAGGAAACCCAATGCAAATTTTGGAGAAATTTCTCTAAAATAGACGGCCACTGCAAGAGTTTCAAGTAAAAACACTGACCTTTGGCTGTGGTACTTTTTGTGCCTTTAGTTCATCTATTTCATCTTTCTGCTCGGCAAGCTTCTCGTTCATGCTGGCCAAGTGTTCGCTCATCATACTTAGTTGACCCTCGTAACTTTTTGTTGTTGTCTGCAGTTCATCCTGAATATAATAATGTCAAACAAAAGTCTGATTTAACTTTAAACCTCAACATCTAATTTGTTTGCATAAATTTGATCATCATAAGTTAAATTTCAATCAGAGAGCTTAACACCAAAATGGATAGCATTCTCAGTCGGAAACAGATATGTCAACCCAGGACAGCATACCTTCAGTTGGGCAAGGAATTGTGAAGAATCTTTAAGCTCCTCTTCACACCGAGTTTTGGATTTCTCCGCGATCTGTAATTGTTTGTGTAATGCTCGCACCTACAACAAACAAGATTTTGATAAAAATATCCGAAGCTTGTAGCAACAAAACAATGTGTGAGACACTATGAAGGCAGATGTAGGGTTTTGGACTGTTGAACATGCAATACATTGTAAACTCCTGCCTGTCCTCTGATCATAGGCCTTGCATGACTGACCTTGACCCATAACCTAATCAATAAATAGTTGATCTTGATCCACGACCTGATCTTTGATCAACATTTGAACTCTATCCTACTTTCTGAGACCTTGACTTATTACTACCTTTGACACTTTTATGACCTATGACCTGATCCTGGCACCTTTGACCTTGTCACAAGACCGGATCCAGAAACTTTTGACCCTGACTCATATAACCTAACCTCTGACCTGTCACATGACCTGATCCTGGCACCTTTGACCTTGTCACAAGACCAGATCCAAAACCTCCTGACCCATCACATATCACCTAACCTTTGACCTGTCACATGACTTGATCCTGGCACCTTGAACCTTGTCACAAGACCGTATCCAGGAACTTCTGACCCTAATCAATAGAATTTGAACCTTAAGCTTTGACCTGTCACATGAATTGATCCTGACACCATTGACCTGGGCCCCTGACCTTACCTCTGAGTGAAAGTTGACTGCTTTACTCTCCACCAGCTGTAGTTGTAGTGCTTGCTCATTAATTCTGTTGGTGAAGTGATTTTTGATCAGGACCTCCCTTGTCTCTGCATCACTGGAGCTAGTAGACGCCATGTCTAACTTACCAAACTGAAAAATACAAACACTGAAATCTGTTTCTGGCCAAACAGAAACTCTACCTAAATGACAAGATGTGATAAAGTATGGCTTTCTGCCTGAAATATTTTCGAGAATTAGAATTAGTACATTTAAAAAAAAAAAAAAATCAAAGCTGAATACATGTTATTCGTTTCATTTATAAGCTTCCAAAATTGAATGAATTGCTTTAAAAAACACACACTTAAGAACTAAGAAATTACATGTACTTGAAAAACGTGTCTTTGGTCTGACATATATAATATTTTGGGGGTTTTGGCTAAATCTAAATTTTGATACATATTTCATGGACCAGTCCTATCTTTTCAAAAGAAAAGAAACTGAATTTAAAAAAAAAAAAATATGATTTACTCAAAGCACTATTTTCGAAGAATTCCTGAATTCAATATTACAAAGGTCACTTTTACAGTTATCTTATACAACACACCCAACCAAAAATATTAATACCGGTCAGAATTTAAAACTTATACTGTATCTTTTACACAGTGAATGGTCTCTTGTTAAATCTAAGAGTACACACTTTAAAGTTATAGTAGTTTAACAAAATTGAAAATAGTGTGCTACCACCGGGGATCGAACCCTCGATCTCCAGGTTCCTATAGTTGGGCGCTCTACCACTGAGCTAAAGGAAAATTTCCCCTAGCTCGAAGCTAGAAGGCAACTGTAATCCTATGTACAATTAAAATCTGCCAAAGTAGAATAGACTGTTACCATGGCAGCCTTAGCTTCGGGATTCAGAGGTACGACGGCATCTAGTGACCAGGTCCTGGATGACGGCTCTTTAGTGATATTGTCTTCAATGGAGTCTCTGTGGGCTCCAGAGGCAAGCCTGCCGGCTAGGTCTTTCTCAAGCTTCTGCACTTTCTGAAACAAGTGATAAAACTTTTATATCTAAAAACAAATTTTAAGAAAAGATGTCCAATTTTTCCATTAGAAAATCTTTTTTTATTTTTTATTTTATCTCACGTACAAGCATACATGAAAAATTTGAAAATGACAGGCAATACTTTTACCGAGAGCTGCCACCGATATAAACACTACAAGTCTACTTGAAGATGGTGTAGTTAAATGGTATCTCTTAACTTAATAAATATTGTATTGATAAATATGATATCAAATGGAATTGAGCAACAGGTAAAAGTCTGTTACACTGTCGTCAATATTAAGAATCCCACCATGTGAAGCCTAAACGTGTTTATCGACGTCACTGACCTCCGTTTCCTTGTCGTGTTTTATCTGCAGTAGTTGTAGCTCTAACATCCAGTGTTCCTTTTCCTGTTCCAGTTTGTTGACTCGTGTCTGGGCTGTCGTAAGCTGTAACCAGATAAATGCGTAATAATATACCTTACTGACTCAGGTCTGGGCTTTCGTAAGCTGTAAACCAGGCAGATGCGTAATAATATACCTTACTGACTCTTGTCTGGGCTTTCTTAAGCTGTAACCAGATTAATGTGTAACAATATAGCTTACTGACTCAGGTCTGGCCTGTTGACAGCACAGATCTGGTATGACCAGACATACAATTTAGCAGTCAAAACAACGGAACTATTTTAAACGCCGACATTTGGCGGCAATAATTCCAATCGTGAGTTAATCACTGTCGGAGTGACGTCATAGTGCGTGTAGGCTGTCATTTATGGCTTTCATCCACCTATCTGTTACAGGATGTGTCACATATTACAGTCCAATCCTCCTCCAACCATCCAGGGCTACAGGGAAGGGAGTTTAAGATCTTGGTTTTATTATGCACCTGACAACAATATAGGGACATAATTTTCATGTTCAGTTGAAAGAAAAATATTGGTGTTTTGCATTTACTGACTAAACATCTGCTAACGACACTTGAGTTAAGACGTGTGGGGCAGTGGATAACACAGTTGCCTTTCACCAAGGCGGTCGGGGATCAATTCCCCGATGGGGCGTGAAAAGGAATTGGGTTACCTGCCCAACCACGCAGGTTTTCTCCGGGTAACTAAGCATGTTTCCTACCACATTAAGACCCCCCCTGCGTGCCATCATCTGGGCCAGTTGCAACAAGAGCGATTAGTAAAACTTGTAAAATAATAGTTGTAACATAAATAAAGTTTACATTTTAATTAAGACAGGAAGAGATTGTATACTGTTAGACCTGTAATTGTACTCACCTGTTTGGACAATCCCTCACGACTCTCTGTTGAGCTGAGCAATACCTTCCGGTTCTGAACAGCCACTCTATGGGGAACAGTCTCGGGGCAGGGCTGACACAGAAAATTCACAGTAAACATTCAAAGCTATGGGAAATAGCTCTTAAGACAGAGCTTACACATTTTATGTGGAACAGTTTCTGGGCAGAGCTCACACAGAAAAATAATTGTAAACATTTACTTAACTCTAGATCTATGGGAAACACTCAAACAGTCTATGGGCAGGGCTGACACACAATATTGATGAAAAACATTTAATGCTATGGGAAACCGCTCCTTGGTCAGGGCTAACACAGAAAAGTGCTTGTAATCATTTATTTAACTCTATGGGAATAAGTCTAGGGTCAGAGCTGAAAAATAAAAATGATATTAGCAAGTTTCTGGGCAGGAATGACAAAGAAAATTGATGGTAGAGCTCACACAGAAAAAAAAAGGTAGACATTTAAGGCCATGTTGTACAGTTTCTGGGCAGTGCTGACACAGTAAGAACTTTACCCCAAATGGACACATTTCGAAAGTTTAGAACCACTTTTTTACGTTTATCACAAGCATACAATACTCCTTTAACTCATTCACGCCTGAAATTTAATAATGCACTATTCCAAATTTTGAATTGAAGGAGTTTAAATGTGTCTTTAGGGGTGAAAGAGTTAATTAGCTCACCGCAGACAGGTGTGACAGGTAGGTTGCTGCCTTCTGTCTGAAGCAGACGGTAGCTGGGCTGGAGCGTGGTCCCTCCATACTGGTGTCTGTCCCTATACTGCTTCCACGGGTTCTGTAACCCGGGTTTTCCTTAAAGAAGTCGAGGTTACCGGCAAAGAATGCTGAAACCTGAGGAAAAAAATATTTCAAATAAGTAATATGAATTCAAATCGAGGGAAGAGTCAATTTTATATTTATAGTAATAGTGACATTGACGACTGACCTTCTGACCTGAAAGCAGTTTCTGTAAGGAAGGTGTGTATGAAGTTTGAGTATTATTAGCCAAAGTGCTTGAAACTGTTAAGAAGATATCAAGTTTTCTATTTATAGTACCAATGACCTTGACCATTGACCTTCGGACCAGAAAAGCAATCTCAAGCAAACCGTTTTAGTGAGAATGCAAGGTAAGATTTTTTGGTAGAATTAGGAATTAGGAATCAGGAACTCAAATTTTTGTTGGGAAATGCAAGTGGGACAGACAGACAGATGGATGGTTATGATTACAGTATCACCTCCTATCTTGATCATGGGGAAGATATTTTAACCCAAGTCGTTTATACTATTGTCAGGTCTCCTAGTTCAAATTCTTTTGATAAGGATATACAATATACAGAAAAGTAGCATACATTTCTTTTTCATATGAACATTAAGATAATTTGATGTCACAGTAAGGTAACATACAGCCTTAAGTCTCCATGTCACAGTATGGTAACATACATCCTTAAGTGTCCATGTTACTGAAAGGTAGCTTACAGCCTTAAATCTCTGTGTTGCAGTTTAGAAGTATATACATCTATAAATCTTTGAGCAACAGAAAGTTGGCATACACCCTTAAGTCTCTATGTCACAGTAAAGTAGCATACATTCTTAAGTCTCTATGTCACAGCAAATTAGCATACGTTCTTAAGTCTCTACATCACAGTAAGGCAGCATACATCCTTAAGTCCCCAAGTCACAGAAAGGTAGCATACATCCTTAAGTCTATACATCACACTAAGGTGACATGGAGACTTAAGTCCCCAAGTCACAGAAAGGTAGCATGCATCTTTAATTCTCCATGTCACAGTAAGGTAGCATACATCCTTAAGTCTCTATAAGTCAGAGAATGGTAGCATACATTTTTCTACATATTATCCTGAAGAAAGTTTGATATTTATACCAATATCCAGCAATGTACTAAGTTGGTTCACGGTCCTCACCTTTCCTGTACAGGTAACCATGGAGATCAGTGATGATACGATACATTCGTCTGTTGTCTTAAGCTTTTGTGTTGCCGTGGGTAGCTGATGTTCCAAAGATACTTTAGAATTGTAATGTTTTGACACATCTAAAATTAAAACCAACAAAGAAAAGATTATTGTAACACAACATCTAAAAATTTGTGAATTTATAGGAATATTTAAATCTGAACAATTTCAATCAGAAATCATATCTTGTTTTTTATTCTATTGTACAATAATAAATATCACTAGATACTGGTAATAACAGTAATTGGACTAACATCCACTAATTTACGGGAAAAGAAGAGTGATTAATATCAGTTAAAATGAACTTGTTTCATAATTGTTGTAAAAAAAAAAATGTATTTAATTGGACTTGAATTGAACAGTTGGCTTATGTATTTTTCACCTGGTATAAGAAATATACTGCTCTAAATTTGCTGAAATATATTAAGCAGCAACTTTTCTGCCAATAGTGCAATAACTTTTAGCAAAAGTATCATTATTATTATTAAAGAGAAAAATAAACAACTATATGTTATTCAGGTTAAAGTAAGCAAAAGGTAAGGGAGATAACTCTCAGAAAATGTTATCTCTGTTTGGTTGAGAAAAGATTTTTTTTTTTTTTTTTTTGGTAAGATAACACTATCAACACAAAAGAAGCTCCTTCAGCGGAGGAAACTTTTGGTGTACATTACCTCTGACTGATGTATCTAAATCCTGTAGAACTTTTGACAAACACACAAAGAATGAGAAGTGGTTTTGATGTGGGTAATGGCAGTGATTCTGACCTGTACCAACACACAAGAGCAGAATATAGTTTTGCAAACATGGAATTAAACAGGTTAAATATTATTTTTCATAAATATTCTCTAAAAGGTAAAATGACTTAAAACAATATTTAAAGAAATATTTTAGGATGGTCAGGTGGCACTGTGTATAGCACACTTGCCTTTCACCAAGGCGACCAGGGTTCAATTCCCCGATCGGACGTGAAAACGTATTGGGTCACCTGCCACATGGGTTTTCTCTGGGTACTTTGATTTCCTCCCACAGTAATACCCCCAGTGCGCTAACATCCGGGCCAACAAGAGTGATAAGTATAAGTTGTAAAAACTTGTTTCATAATTGTTGTACAATAAATAAAGTTTATGATAAAGAAAATTTTAAATGAATTTTCATTCAGTACGATATAACGAAATAAGCTTCAATGAGTTCATTGAAAGGAAAACGGAATGAGTACAATTCTGAAATTCATTCATCATACACTCACCAACTAAAGCATATTATGTTTCAAATTTGTTAATATTTTGACAAAGAAATAAAAGAAAATACCACCACTTGTCATGAAATAACACATCACTAGCCTAAGTGTGTGATAAAAATATTAATAATGGTCTATAAAATCATGTATAATCTTGGTGATATAATAGTTCACTTGCTCCCCAGGGAAAATAGTTAAAATGCCAATTCCTTTCTTCATGCGCATCTACATAACTACAATGTACTTCACTGTGTAAAGTTACAAAAAAATCCAACACACGATTTAGGAAGAATTGCGCTTACAAAGATCATGGAAAGACAGACAGACAGACAGACAGATGGACACGGTGATTCCTATAAACCCCCCACCCCCCCTTCCCCCCCAATTTTTTTTCCAATGGATAAGTGATATAATTATATATAAGTGTGTCGACACTTACTTTGGGTGGCTAGTAGAGCGATGTACGTGTCGAGTTTGTTGAACACGGAGGTGAGATGTTTGAGGGAACGATGGAGATCCATGTTTTTATTTTCCAACGTCGAGGTGCAGGACGAGACGGCGCATTCCTCCTCTATACTGTAAAAGTAGCAGTGTTAAAAGTAGATTCACAGTAAACAAAGTCATCGAAGCACTGATTATTCCGACTGCCTAACCATCTAGCTACAGGGTATATAGTTCCTTTTTTACTAGCAACTGATCCTCTTCGGCTTGAGATGAGGGTTTGTCGAATTTAAGAAATTTACAGGAATAGGGAAATACTTGCAAAAGTTAAATTTCTAACTTCCATCATCAAGTTGGATTCATCATCACAAGTGAGTATTGGTACAAATCAGATTATACATATAAAGTATCTTTTCTTTGAGTGACAAAATGAACACTGGACAAATAAGGATTTTATCTGAGACAGAAGAACATTTTAAAGCGTGAAGGTTTTTCTCGTGTACAACATATAATGTAATTCTCTACTGTACTAATAGTGTGTACATACCTAGCCAGCTGATAAGGCAAAAGTTTGTTCATGTAAGCCACGAGACATCTAAAATTCTTTGAAAACACCAGTAAATCTGTAGCAGTTTCCTGAAAAAAATAGCTCTCAAGATTAATGAGTATTTCTTGCAGTTTTATAACATTATAGTACTTGAAATTTAGAGATAACATATCTGATTCTAGTAATATTTGTTGTCTAAATTCTTCTGTTTGCATAATTATTACAGGAGATGGTGTCAAAGCCACCTAGTAGTCACCTGTTTTATTCCTTATGTAGCAGGGATACATTTTAGTTGGTTTGTAATGATTTTTGATAAAATACATATTTTTTATATAGCGTGATTGTCCAACATATTTTATAACACGTCCGAAGCAATGTTAACGTTTTGTGCATGTTCATTTCGTTTGTACCTTACCCTGCAATTGTAGTGTCCGAGTGGTCATTCATGGTGGTGTTATATAGTTTCTGTTAATTCAAATTTTTTTTCATTGGGCAATTAGGTCGATGGTCTTGTATTTGTCAGCGTCAGACATACTTTTCCATTGACTGGATGGACCTGACAGATTTACATCATTAGATTGTATGTACCTGAAGACGTACCGAGTATGTGCGTCATGCAAAGGTGCTCCGTAGATATCCACACTTGTACTGGACAATGCTTTGTGCCTTACTCAGACTGTAAACCACACGTCCTTATGGGATCAATATTACCAACATAACATGTGGTCTTGTCATATTTATGCAAGAAATACATCACTATTACACTTACCTGGGAACACAAACAGACATTGTTGTAAACATAATTCAGCAAGAATTTTTACTGAATCATAAATCTTACTGTATCATATTTTACTTACAAGAGTTGTTAAAGAATCCTCATTAAAAGTACCGAGGAAAGAACGCAGAGCTTGCTCACAGGGGCGCAGGTAGCTCACATTCTCGTGAAGGTATTTACAATACTGCAATGTAAGGACAAAACTCCATGTACTGTTATTTAATAAAACCAACAGTTTAAATTTGCACATACTTTTGTGTATATTCATCCATTGAAATTGAATTACATACATCAATTGTAAAGAACACTACTTATTAGTCTAATTCACACAGTAATGAATTATCGTTTTTGAGATCATCCCCAAGATACAAAATGTCATGGAATGCATATGGGTGTTTAATTATGTCTGAATCCTTTAGAAAACCCTGGATACAATCCTTTAAGGCATATGCAGCAACCATAATATGACAAGCACCTCCTGTACAAAAGAGTTCCAAGACAGTCAATTCACCTATAATAAACAAGGTCATCACCTTAACACTTACATATTTATCCTAAAGGCTCATTTGAATCCCCTTCAAGTTTTGCCATTAACATGTATGGCCTAGAAATGCTATGCCCTAAAAAACATCTGGAACTTTCTATTATATTGTAACAGGAGATGAAAAAATGCACGGCCAGACCCGAGTTTGTACCCGGTACCCTCGAAAATCTAGATGGAGGCTCTAGTAATTGAGGGTGGATGGATGGACCTGAATGATGATGAAAAAAATAGAAAATATCTGTAAGACATAAATGCCCCCGCTCATGGATGGGATGGGATGGGACGGGATGGGACAACACTATATGCCCCCCCCCCCCCCCCCCATTTTATGGTGGGGCATAAACATTTGTTTCAGGGGAGATGACTCTTACACACAGGTATGATGTGTAAGGTAGCTACCTTTGTAAATATACTTACCAGTAGATTGATGGAACTTAAAGGTTCACTAAGTCCATCAATGGGGTATATTTTGGACCTCTGTTCTGAGTAGGTGTAGAAGTTGGACAGAGCCTGAACCAGTTCTGACAGGTGGTTCACTGATTGGTTCACCAGTTCTCGTGCTCGTAGTTGGTGCTTCCTATCATGGGTAGGCAGGTTCAGGCAATTTAAGTCTCGGTGCTCTGCAAACACGTATCAATATTTTATTCTCAGGTAGTGAAAGATATAGAAATATGTACGTAGTATTTATAGTTACTGCAGGATCTACAAAAAAAACCGTTGGAGTCTCTGTGCTCTTCAAACGTGTACCAATTTAAGAAAAAAATACAATCAAAAACAAAAAGCAAACTATGTGTTCTATGACCAGTACATATGTTTCAATGTTTGAATCACAGTACAAGTACTGATGGATCTTTCATTTTTATTTAATTTTTTTATTTCGTACGTCTACAAATATGTATCAATATTTCAATTAAAACTGCTTAAAAATATTTCAACCCCATTTTGTTTCCTTTTAGTCTTATCAATATGTATCAATTTTAAATTAATAACAAACAAAACAAAAAGCTTGTAAGTACTTTTAAATCATAGTTAAATTTTACAT
This sequence comes from Mizuhopecten yessoensis, assembly GCF_002113885.1. NCBI lineage: Eukaryota > Metazoa > Mollusca > Bivalvia > Pectinida > Pectinidae > Mizuhopecten > Mizuhopecten yessoensis. The sequence goes on from NW_018405944.1 coordinate 2,047,616, forward strand.
TATTGCATTAAAAAAATCTTTTTAAGGTGGAGTTTCTATTTATTTTTGACAAGTTGTAATTAAATTTCTCACTTGTATCTATGAAGGGTAGTTTGTCAGCAATTATTTTTCTAGCCTGTTGTAGATCACCTTGAAGACGGGACTGAACACCGTCCAGTTTTTCTTCACTGTAATCAAAGAAAAAAATAGTCAAATATTTTAATTACAAATTAGCTTGTGGGCCAAACATTCATCAGAGGATAGTAATTCGCCTGTTTCAGATTTGTGAAGTGATTTAGAATCAATGTGTTCATCAAGGACAGACAGCGGTCTGGCTCAGTTGTTGAAAATATGACTTTTGACAAATATCTGAAAATTTACAATTATTTTTCTGTGTTTCTTGTCTTCAGTTGAAGATTTTGAATCCCAACGCACATAATTCCCTTTTGAATTTTAAGTTTTGATAACATATACATGTACTCTATGAAATAATTTGATTATCTTGTAAATAAGCCCATCCAGCTTTAAACAATGCAGCCTTGGTGTCCATTTGTACAGCTAGGTAGAGCTGAATCTTTCACTCAGGTTTTTACGAAGACAGACTTGCAGAAAATATACATCAAGTAAGACTTCATTGCCTCTGGTTTTCACAAAGATAAAGTTTGTTTCAGATTTACGATAATTCTTCGATAATTCAGACTTACGATAATTCAGATTTACGATAATTCTACGATAATTCAGATTTACGATAATTCTACGATAATTCAGACTTACGATAATTCAGCTCTGGATCGGTAACTTTTCACATCAGATTCCAATTTTTGCAGTTTAACCTGAAACAACAAAAATGTATATAAATGTTGAATAATGATATTTTGTATGCCTATGCTATCATAACAGAAAAGTTATGGATTAGTGCATTGTAGTAGTTTTACATTCAATAAAACATAATATCACTTACAGAGTTGTCTCCCTTGGTCTCATCTATCTTTCCATTTTATATAGTTCAACCTAATGCTCTTCTATTTCCTAATATGGTCATTGTCGGTCTCTCTCCCCCTAATATAACCTCTCATTTCCTTCCCTCAATATTGTAGCAATTTGTTCCAAAATTAATTATCTTTTTCTCCTTAATTTAATTTTCTCCCTCCAGCTTCATCAATGTATTTCCAACTAGCAAGTATCTTTCACATTATGCATCCTCTTTCTCTAACCATATTCTGTTTCTTAATAGTTTGTCCTTCCCTCCCTACTGACCTCTTCTCTCCATCCATACTCAGTCTCCTACTAGCCTGTATTTCCCTCACCTTTTCTCTATCTGTACTCAGTTTTCTACTAGCCTGTATTTCTCTCACCTTTTCTTTATCCATACTCAGTCTCCTACTAGCCTGTATTTCTCCCTAAGGGCCCTTTCTCTCTTTCCACACTAAGTTTCCTACTTCCCAGTATTTCCCATCCCTTTTCTCCCTATCTGTACTCAGTTTCCTACTGGCCTGTATTTCTCTCCCAATGGACCCCTTCTCTCTATCAGTACTCACCTCTACCATGGCCTTTTCTTGTTGCAATTTGTCTATCTGGTCCTTGCTCTTCTGTAGTGTGGACTGGAGCACCTGCTGATGCTGGTTGCATTCTTTCTCATAGAACTCTAGCCTGGTTTCCAGCTCCTGTATCCGAGCCTGGTACTGACGATAACTGTCATCTACCTGTACAATATACAAAGGTAAAATACAACACTTGTACATGTACATAGCACAGGTAAATTTAACATCTTTCTGTACATAACACAGGTAAATTTAACATCTACCTGTACAAAACACAGGATAATTTAACATACATCTGTACATTATACAGGTAAAATACAACAGCTGTACTTATTAAACACAGTTACATCTACCTGTACATAACACAGGTTAAACTAACATTTACCTGTACGTAACACAGGTTAAACTTATATCTACCTGTATATTACAAAGAGAAAATATAACACTAGTACATAGCACAGGTAAATTTAACATCTACCTGTACATTACACAGTTGTACACAGGTTAAATTAACCACAGTGACCTGGGAATTTGTTACAGCTATATTTGGACCTAAACTTAGCAGTCAGCCTGCCACTTTTTCAAATATTTATGGGGTTTAGGTCAGCGTGTGCCGAGACCTGCTGTGTGATTGGCTGGTAGCAAAGCCATTTTTTCGCTTAACCAACTAACACTGCATGTTTCAGCACGCGCTGACCTTAACCTCATTAATATTCAAAAAAGTGGCAGGCTGACTGCGAAAAACTTTGAAACTCTTAAATGGCATGTGTTTTTGGAGGAAACAAGAGTTTATGTCCGCAGAAGGAATACATTTTTACGTGCGCATATGAGGTTTGTAAAAGAAAATTAATCTATCTTTCCAAAGGTACTAAGCATTTTCCTGTAGATCAACTAGAAAAGTTGTTTTTGATGCAAGAAAGTTAGGTGGGGTCGACATTTCGACATCGAGAGCTTTCCTCCCTTCTCGTATATATGATCATTGGAGGTGTCATTATTACTGAAAATCAATCTAAATCCCTAAAACATGTAAAATTATTCTGAACACCTTAGTTTAGGTCCAAATATAGCTGTAACAAATTCTCAGGTCCCTGTGAAATTAACATCTTCACCTGTACCAAACAATGATTTCTTAATTAATAACTAACAATGCTAAATCTTAACTTATCATCAGGATACAGCATTCCATGAGCACTACGTACCACAATATAGTAGTGGTAATTGTTTTTCTTTCTTATTGTTTTAATTTTGTTTTCCTAAACATTGATTCATGCAATCCCTCTTAAAAGCTAAATTCTGTTAACTCCTGAAAGAGTTAACATAGTTACCTGTTTGTGTAACCGCTCGTTCTCCTGGATCTTGCTGAAGAGTTCTTCGCTGTACACCCCCGGTGATTCAGGCATTGGGGCAGCTGTTGATGGCTCTGCATTTCTGTTCTGTAATGAAAAACTCAACAAAGTTGAGATCTTGTAACAAAAGCATTAAAAGCATCTTACACATGTATATATTCAATAACAAGAGGCCCAGAGGTCCTGTATCGCTCACCTGTTTCTTTTGTTACATGCAACTGACATATAGGTAACTAATAAGACCAAATTTAGTAACTAGAACACAAGACATTTTAACATCTTTTAAAAGGTTCTGAAGATATTGTTGTTGAAATTTTGATTTTAAAGCTTTTAACCCATATTGATCTTTGACTCTCGACTTGCACTTAAAGTTGACCTTTGACCTCATTACTGTAATAAAGAAAACAATTCACACAGCTGGTCTTCATAACATACCGAAGTATCATGACTCTAGTCCAAATGGTTCTTAGGATATTGTTGTTTGAAGTTTTTAACATATTTGACCCCTGTGACCTTGAAAGTAGGTCAAGGTCATTCTAATAAGGAAACTTTATAGCACTTCATCCCATGTACCTACTGGCCAAATATCATGACCCTGAGCCTTATGGAATTTGAAAAGAAGATTGTTAAAGCCTTTGACCCATGTTGACCTTTGACACTGACTTGCACTTAAAGTTGACCTTTGACCTCACTACTGTAATTGAGAAAAAGATTTGCACTGCTGGTCTACATAACATACCCAAGTATCATGACTCTTAAGTCCAAATGGTTCTTAGGATATTGTTGTTTGAAGTTTTTTTTACATATTTGACCGTTGTGACCTTGAAAGTAGGTCAAGGTCATTTTAATGAAGAAACTTTATAGCACTCTATCCTNAAGAAAAATATATGGTCTACATAACATACTGTTGGATATTGTTGTTTGAAATTTTTCACATATTTGACCGCTGTGACCTTGAAAGTAGGTCAAGGTCATTTTCATGAGGAAACTTTATAGCACTCTATCCCAGGTACCTACTGGCCAAATATCATGACCCTGGGCCCTATGGAACTTGAGAAGAAGATTGTTAAAGCTTTTAACCAAAGTTGACATTTGACCCCCAACTAGCACTTAAAGTTGACCTTTGACATCATTACTGCAATTGAGAAAAATATATGGTCTACATAACATACTGTTGGATATTGTTGTTTGAAATTTTTCACATATTTGACCGCTGTGACCTTGAAAGTAGGTCAAGGTCATTTTAATGAGGAAAGTTTATAGCACTCCAACCCAGGTACCTACTGGCCAAATATCATGACCCTAGGTCCTACAGTTCTTCAGAAGAAGTCGTTCAAAAGAAAAAGTTGACAGACGGACAACGGACACCGCAAGCTAAAAATGGTTTTAACGTCCATGTGATCGTAGAAATACAAATAAAACAAATCACTGAAGACTAAAGCTCACTAGTACTTTCACCAATCTAGGGCTCTTCAGGCAATTATTTGTGATGTCACATTAAGAGTACACACAAGACTCTATTTCCGACGTCACAAGTAAATTCACAGACAGTTGTATCCAAATTTCTGGACTTCAAACTCTGAAAATCAACAAAAAATTGTAACTGATATCTTGTCTACGTAATTAATGAGCCAATTTTGTGGATTTCCAATATTATGATGAAATTGATATCGAAAGTGCTGTTCACAATCTTAACAGATCCATTATGTCACATGTACATACAACTTAATTAATGTGATGAATAATAACATCATTTCAGTTACAGAGCAAACTTGTGCAATGATTACTATTACAGTGTATTTCTACAAATTAATCTATGCTAAACTCTTGTGGGAAACTCGTCTATTACATGTATTTTTCTTGCATTTGTTTTTTATTATTTTAAAGCACAATTCACCCTCATTTTTCCTCCACTATTGGTTAAGCTGGTAAGGGGGATATACATTACTATACTGTGAAATAAGATAGTTTGGTCCAAATTTCATGATTTCCTGACAAAACACCATTTAGTGGGTACATGTATTCAAGGATTACGAGTAACCACTTAAACGGACAAGTGCTTTATATCAATCTTGTAATTACTTGGTGGCCCTATGAACTTGTGGATGACGTTTACCCACGAAATCAACGAAATTAAAAAACGCCATGAAAATTAGTGATTTCACAGCAAACATGTGATTACATTGTGGACCTATAAATTTGTGGATGAAAATTACCCATGAAATCAATGAAACAGATTCGCCCTCATCATGTAGGGCAAACAAGGCAAACGTTAAACTGCATTGAAAATTTGACAGTATACAGTATCAATTTAATAATACATGTACAAAGCTGTTAAATCCCCAATGAAAGATTATAAGTATGTGTAGAACTGTATTTTATCCTTATTCTGATCATATCTTTGCTGTATATAAATATAACCTTCACACAATGTAAGCTCTGAGGAAGTTACACTGTAGTCACTTAGAAATGAGTCAATTATTTAGCACTGAAAGTATCGATAACTGTATCTCCGTGTCAGACACTGATGTGACCATCACTTGTAAGTTTTAAAGAGGTGGGTTTTACTCAGCATTGGAGGATATGTTATGTCACCGTGGGAAATGTCGTAAGAAAAACCAGGAAGAATTATTATATCACAGTCGCGACAGGAAACAGTAAAAGTTATCACTTCCTTTAACAGACAGATGATGGACACGATTAATTTTATTCCGAGGACATGGTCATAATAAAATCAATTAGCATTTATTTCAGAACTAGCAAATGTCTGTAAGACATGAATGTCCCCTTGGCCCTGTGTTTGACCTTGAATAGAAAACGTGACAATGATGATGACCTTTGGACTCTGAAATACCAAACTATCAACTGATCAGAGATATTCCCATACTTTGTAAAAACTTAAAGGATAATCTGTTTAGAAATGAAGTCGGTATAGTTATGATTAGTGAATCGCGACTGGACAGGAAGGATATGGGTATGTCCATGTGTCCCTACAAAAAGGCGGGAGCATAGAAATAACATTTTCACATATTTTGATTTAAGTACAAAAAAACACAAAAAAACTAGTAAAAGAAAAATTGTGAATGTTATGTATCCCTCAATATTAGTAGAAAAAGTAATTCTTATACTGTAATCAAGTGACCTTTTGACATATAACCTTTGACTTTCAATCACTTTTGTCAATATAATAAACATATTATATATATTCAATATTTCATCAGGTGATTGAACAAATTGATCCAAATTTTCTTCGGAATTTTACCTTTGACCTTCAATTTGTTGATAATTATAAGAATTCATTGTTTAGAGGCAGGCAAATTTATAAGAAATTATGACAGTCCAATTTTTTGGAGTGACATTATGATGGAAATAACTAATTATAAACTATGTATACTAAATCAATGAGGTTAAACCCAATACAGGCTAAGGTAGCAAGTAATTACACAACCTTATTTTATTTTTTTTAAGAAAAAGAAAGAATAAAGAACTACTCTCAGTGCTTCAGTGCATTAAATGCAAGCATTAGCCTATAGCTAAGTCGCTTTCATTTATCTCGATCCAAACTGTTGAACCGTTTGGACCAGAATTGTTCGTTAATGAAGTAAGGTCGGACCCAGTAACCTGATGCTGCTTTCAGGCGAGCCTTGATAAAGCCTTGCAAGGCCTGCATAAACAATTGCAGGTCCACCAGGATTTATACAAGAAATCTGTTACAATACTTACAACAGACAAACCGGTCGTTCCGCATAAACAAACAGGGCCTAACTGTATACTACTAAAATTCCAGTTATCAATTTTAAATAAATACATTCAAAGAGACAATTTTGTTTAAGTCATTAAAATGATTGGTCTAGCCTAATAATACATTAATTAAAACACAAATTGAAAAAAAAATGATTACAGAAGGTTAAATGACTACTCTCCCAGCAAGGAGTGCTTGTTGCAGAAAGAGTACCTGGCACAACCCATAGATTATACAATCGCAAGCTATTAAAAAAAAAATCATATATTCTTTCTAAAAGCCTACAGCTAGCTAGCAAACCATCACTAAAATATGTCAGGTACAAATTTAAAATACATATTAATAACCTTTATACAGTGAAACCTGTCTAAACAGAACAGCATCATTACACAAAAAAACACAAAAAAACGAGTACCGGTATGTACTTTTTTTTCGGATTATTTGCGTTTTATCAAAAGAAAGGTATACTATACAGTGGATCATGTTGAAGTTCTGGTTTATTCACCCCTTTAATTTCATAATGAACTATTCCAACCCTTGGGTTGGAGGAAATCAAATGTGTTTTCAGGGGTAAATAAGTTAAGGCTTCTGGATTATACAGGATTCAGTTACAATCAAAATTTAAAATTTATTGTACTAATAAGCAGAAATGTTTGTATTTTTGCATTTGATAGTTATTTTATTTTAAGATTTGATTTTCTTCCTAATTAAATATGTAAGGACTTTCATTTGCAACACTCTTGATATAATTAGTACTCAAACTGAACCAAATTTACATACTAGCACTCTTTAGATACAATTACATTAATTTATATATAATAGTGTGCTGCATCACTGATTGCAATTGAGATATTATCTTTGTTAATAATTCATCATCTTTATATAGCACCACACATTACTTACCCTTGCTCTCCCAAATATCTAACAACATCAAAATTGCAAATTGTATACCTAAACAACTATTTCCTATTCCTTACAAGCTTTAATTTAATAATTTTGACACATTAACTCATGCTTTGACCTTGACCTTTCGGTGTAGACTAGGATATACATGATGTATTTGTAAATATATCAAAAACATGTTTCAATAAGTAATATTTAAAAGTTATATGGAGATTAAAATGATTGACCTTTAACCTTTTGCTGTGACCTTGACCTTAGCAGTATAAACATGCGTCATGTACGTGCGTGCCACAAGTTTAACAGGTTGGTGAATTTATACAGCACATGGTATTGAAATTCATTTCACAACACCAAGATAGTTTAATTTACATTCATCAGACAATATGAAGGTATTTAAGCTGTCCAAATATTTAGCTATTAAAATGTTCATCACTGTGTGTTTTACCTTTTTCTTTTTTGTTGCTTCTACGGTGTCCAGTTCTTCCTGGAGAAAAAGGACGCGTTTGGAAAGCTGTTGGTTTCTGAATGATAAACTGTCGACTTCCTGTTCATATTTTCGTAGTGCCTGATCCCTCTCTTTAATTTGATCCTGTGAATAAAAAATTATCTATATTGAAGATGCATTTAGAAACGGTAAAAAAACCAACCCATTACATTATACATTTGTAATTCATTGGAATTTTGAGTTATATGTTATTTTAACTACCGTAATTCATTCGTAGATATCATTCATGACCATGTCTATTTATAACTACTTGCAGCAACAGTAGTAATAAATGTATGATCAATTACAGAAAAACTTGATGGACTGATCTGGCTTTGAGATTGCTTCCATGCCTTTAAATAACTTATAAGAGTAAAGACATCAGTTAATTGAGACACCACTAGTTTAAATCTGTGTGGTAATGTGGTATTTAGATGTTATTAAAATTGTTTAACCTGTGTTGTTCTTTTTATGCAGTTAATAATGGCAAACGAAACAATGTTGTGACTGGAATAACATCACATTACCATTGCATCAAAACTGCTGCAAAATGCCATCTCAAATAACTTTGGGAGATATGCCAGAAGTACAAGACTACATGTAGTTGGTACCTTCTCTGTGGAAGTGTCTGAGGTCGACATCTATTCTTGGCATCCAAGTTAATTATGAACAAGTAATCATAAGACCAAAAAAAGTATGTATGCTTCAGAAAACATGACTGAAATTATAGGGTAGGTAGGTCAGGATTTACATACAGTACATATCTTTTTTATGAGAGGGGCTCTTTTTAGAGCTAAAAAAAAAATTAACTAAACATATTATTTTTTCTTTTGAATTATTGGAATTAAATTTGGTTTTTATAACTGCCTATGATGAATAAGTTGCCTTGTTTGTTTGTTCATCAATTTGTTTGCATCCAGTAAAAATTGTTAGGGTCAGAGGTAAAAATAGGATACATCAGGTTACCTGAAACTTACACATTGTTTTGCCTAATATCAGTTATAGATCATGTATACCTTATAATCGTTACTTGTGCCTTGCTCGTCCAGATAAGCCTTCTTCAAAACAGGTATTTGGGCTTTTAACTGGAAAAAGAATAAAAACATTGTTTCAGGTACATCAAAGAAAAGGTATTTGCTTTTCAATTAAAAAACAATTTCTACAAATAATATATTTTAATTTCATAAATGAGCTTTAGTTGTTGTACAGAAAAGCAGATAAATCATGTAAATTTTTGGCACTATAATATTACCTGCTGTACATCTATGATTCTGTGTTACACTTAAAGTTAATAACCAAACATACTTATTAAATAATTAGTGGCTGTATATTAGATGATTTATGACTTTACCATTTGTGTTTTTTAGGAATGTTTTATTTATATATCCTTGCCAGTGAAAACAGCTGACAGACATTTTTCTAGACATGGAAATGGAAAAATGAAAGTTACATTATTTCTCTCGTTTTTTTTATTATAGTTCAATTCCGCTACATTATTTCAATATCAATGTTCTAAGCCTTTGTCCCCGAATAGAACACTATTTCTAACCCTGGTTCGGGTACCCTTTGCAAAGCAAACACCCAGAACTTGAAACAACGCGAATGAATGGTTGGTCACAGGCACCAATGCAATAGATAGGAGAGGAATATGCACGGCCAGAGAGGGATTCGAACCCGTGACCTCTAAACGGACGCTCTAACCAATATTGAGCCGGCGATCGACCCAGTCAAATTCCGCTACAATAATTCACAATACAAGATTATCTAACTGACAAGTTCAACATACAAGCCTCCAACTAGGCCTGAATTGCCCAATTAATACATGCATGCATTTTCAACAATGAACGATCGTATAAAGCGATATTACACCGTTCCAACCCCTTGTAAGAGAACACCTCACTTTCCGTTTTTATCTCATAATCCGATAATGATATCGGCTGGTGGGCGTTTTTAGTAAGGTAATTCACATGCTTTCCCACCAAAAAAACACAAAATCGCACATACTGACATAGCTAAATACATCACGCTTATATCATATACGAATCGATTTTTAGTTGTATGCTTATTATAAAAGGTAACGTTTAACAATCTCCACAAACCTTGGCATATTCTGATGCTAATTTCTGATATTTAGCGGCATCTGCCATTCTGCATCACCCGGAAGTGGGAAACACACATCGGACTTCCTCTAGACTTACCGCTTGTAACAAACATAACTCCCGAGGTCAACTGAAATTAACAAAAGTTTTTGTGCGGAACGCTGATTTAAAAGATTATACACGGACCAGGACGGTATTGTACAATCTGTCTGAAGGGTAATGACAAATTAAATGTGTCCACTTGGCCACGTTATGATACTAACCAGTATATGTATAAACATAACTTTATACACATTTACAAATTGTACCGTTGATTTCTTAATTTATGACACTTTAAAAAAAAAAAATATTCTACATTTTTGTACATGTAAGCTTAAGAGATTAATACGGAAAAAAATACTTTTACCACGCAAGGACCGATTTAGAGGCTACATGTATTTAGTTTTCCATGGATATATATATACCACGGAATTAGCTTATATGCTATCTAATTCCTTGTCTATACTAACATCTAACTTGTGTGAAATGGTTTCTTCCTCCCATTTGGGATCAAGAAAACAGAGAAAATTACTTACAAGACAAACTTTGATACATGTAAGAGGTATAGTTGTGCAATCGTATAAGAAATTAAATGTGGCAAGGCCAACTTAAGTTCAATAAATACATATTTGAAAAAAGGTTGACCACTATCGTTGCATTGAAAAATATATAGCTATACAATATGTCTTAAAAACATTTTCAAGTTTAAAATATTTGCTTTTTGATGCATTTTTCAAGAATAAAAATTGTTATTAATTGATAGAAATAGTTATGAACGACTAATTAATTTAAATATGGTACCTGTATTGAATTTGCGTGCATAACATTTTGCTCCCACGCACAAAACATGGTCCATTTTCAAAAATGGCCAGCAAGGTTTATTTGGCGAATTCGATTTTTAAAACTTGCATTTTCAATTTAACGTCCGCAAAAGTTAAATTGATAGAGTATTTTCTGGATTGCCCAAACTTACTTAATAGTTTGAAAGTATTCAATAATTCTACTTTAATATTACATGTATGTGTTGACTGGAATGCTGTACAAGACAAAGATATGGATACACACAATATTAGACATAGTACTAGTAATGATAATAATCAAAAAGCTCAGGAAATGATAAAAAATATATAATATATACTTCTGAACTTGTTGATCCACGGAGAAATTTTTATCCTGAATCGAGGAATTTCACATGGAAACGAAAAAAACTCCGTACAACAGAGTGGATTAGATTATTCCCTGGTCTCAGAAGACATTAACGAACTAAAGACTCAAAGATTATACCGGGATATAAAACAGACCACTCAGGCATTGCTTGAGAAGTTGATTTTACAAACACTGAAAGGGGAAAGGATATTGAAAACACAACACATCATGTTTGGTAGACACTACATACATATATGCAAAAGACAAAAAAAAAAAAAAACCCAAAAAAACTGCATTACAGAGACAATATGTGAATATGTGCGTAGAGGTAAGACATGGAAGACCTAGTATTTAGAACTAATGACTAATTGTTCTTTGAAATTTTGAAAATGAAAATAAGATCCATCAACATCACATTTTCAATAGCACAAGGAAAACAAAACAGGAAATTAGAGAAATATTTAGAGACAAAAATATCAACATTAGAAAAAGAATTGAACTTAAATCCTACTGATGGTATCTATTTGACAATTTGAGAGTAATAACAGCATCTAGAAAACATCCGTAAAAGCAGTTAGAAGGATTGATGTTAAGGTCAAAGGCAAATTGGTATGAAAATGGAGAGAAAGCGACAAAATATGTTTGTGATTTGAAAAAGAGACGTTTTGTGAATAATTCTATAACAGAACTAATCACAGAAGATGGGAATATATTAGATAATCAGGAAGAAATACTAAAAGCAGAAGTGTTCGTTTTAAATTGTATACTAGTAGATTTACAGATCCCAACTCTCTTATAAATTCATATTTTTTTCAGCATCGGGTGAAACTGCATGAAAAAGAAAAAGTAACTTTTTGATGACTAAGACATTAAAAAACATGAAAAATGGCAAAAGTACAAAGTCAGTAGGGTTGGATTCAAGGCTTTAAATACTTTTGGAAAGACAAGGGAACATTTTTGGTCATATCAATAAATTGTGCATACAGAACAGGGTTACTTTCAGAATATCGGAATCAGAGTATAATTATTCAAATAAAACATAAAGACAGACGTTATTAAAAAAAAAATGGAGACCAATCTCACTTCTGAATGTAAACTTGTAAGCTTCAGCTGCAAAAGCTAACAGGATTAAAGAATCCCTCCCAAGTCAAATAAGTGTAACACAGACAGGTTTTATAAAACGTAGGTTTATAGCTTATAACACAAGACTTGTCATTCGGCACACCTCGGCAGTTAGATGTAGGGTACCGGAATCTGCCGAGGTGAGCCGAATGAATACTTGAATGATGCAATGTATGTATGTTGGAAGAAAAAACCCTTAATCCGGATTATTGTATATGTTAGATTTCGAAAAGGCCTTTGATTCAATTGAATGGAGTTTTATAGACAAGGCATTGGGCTCCTTCAACTTTGGTCAGTAATTACAATCCTGGACCAAACTTCTGTATAATAACTGAAAAATCAGTATTATTAACAATGGGCGATCATTTGTATCACCCTTTTTAATCTAGAGCGTGGTTCGCCAAGGGGATCCACTATCTCCATATCTTAAATTTATAATAGGGATAGAATTTTTTACTTTAGCAACAAAATCGAATAATGGTATTAAAGGAATAGTTATATCTGGAGTTTTACTTGGACAATATATATGCTGATGATATCTATCTTCCACTTGATGGCACTAGTCAGTCTCTGTACACAGCAATATGCATATCACGGGACTAAAAATAAACGTAGACAAATGTAGTCTGTATTGTATAGGAAATAAAAAGTATTCGCAGGGAAAAAATTGTGAAGATTTGAATCTTAAGTGGTCTACTTTTAACTTCAGGATTATTAGGCATTGTATTTGCACTTGATCTGCAAGAAATGGAAAGGCTAAATTTTGAACCTAATTTACAACAAATAGATAAATAATTTAAAGTTTTAATATATTGGACATATAGAGACCTCACTCTCTGGTTGGCCGTATTTCAGTATTGAAACCCCTTGTCATACCACTGTTTGTTCACCTTTTTACTAGTCTCCAAAGTCTAACACAGGAGTTCATCAAAACGCTGAATGCAGCTCTTTAATTATTCCCCACCCACTCGCAAAATTTGTACCTCCTACTCCTCCTACCTAGGTTTATGCAGGGATTTTGATGAAACTTTACACACATGTTATACCTCATATGAGCTTGTGTCTCCCAGAACTCCATTATGTTCCTTCAATATTTACCAGAGTTATTGCCCTTGATTTCTGTAGACAGTACATTTCGTTACTGAAATGGCTAATTATCTCGGAAATGGTAGGCATTTTGTATACACATATACATTGGAATGTTATAGGCATTAACGAAAGCTTCTCTTCCGACAAACTTCTGAGGTCATGGGGCAAATGTCACAAATCAATTACGTTACTGAAATGGCTAAATATCTCTGAAACGGTAGGCAAATGCAATCTATTCTACTGACAACTTCCGGGGTCGTTGGGTCAGATGTCACTAGGTCACAAATAAATTACGTTACTGAAATGGCTAAATATCTCGATCGGAAACGGTAGGTATTTTGAATACCCATATACATTAGAGTATCGTAGCCAATTATACAAGCTATATTGTGACAAACTTCCAAGGCCATGGGGTCAAAGGTCAAAGATCACAGATGCATTATGTTACTGAAATGGCTAACTAACTATCGCAGAAATGGTAGGTATTTTGTATACACATACATTGGAGTATATGTAGCAAAATTACGAGGTCATTGAGTCAAAGGTCACAGTAATGGTGTTTGTCTTTTCCATCGGTCTGTGATACGACATCTGAGGTTAGACTTTTTCATGACCCTTGATCTTTTAGCCCCTACACGGACAAATAGCAGGCGGAATGCGGGGGTATAAGTTAGCCCATAGGCGACAGTTCAAGTTTCATATAGAACTTTAAGTGTGAAAGAAGTAAAAGAGCTACACTCATCGCTAGTATTCAGAAAGGGTGCCTTACTATGACACATATCACATCCTCTGTGAGATACCTCAAGATCAAATGGATAAAAAGATTATATGAGATTAAAGTGTTCGTAGGAAAGTACTTTTCAAAGACATATAACCAATCAGTTTAGACATGTTGTATGGACTAGATAAAGTAAAACTTAAAGAAACAGTATAACACACGAAAAACAGCTTTGGATGAATGTATATCATGTTATGCCCTATCGGATAAAGAAGTTGAATCTATCGGAATTACAAAAGGAACCTACACCATTAAAAGAACCTTTTTTTTTTTTTTTTTTTTTTTNNTTTTTTGTAATTTTCTTTTTATTCAAGATTTTTTTGCAATATATGGTATATTTACATTCAAACAATTCATATTATATATTCAGACCTCACACGACTCATATATACTTTTACTTACATCAGTTGATATATTAGACACAAGTACATGTAATGGTACCTATGTACACATATATTGCCTTTATGAGAACAGAGAGAGAGAGAATAGAAAAGAAGAAGAAGGAAAAAAATAGCAATGAAAAACGGAGAAAGTCAACAGAAAGAAGAAGAAAAAGGAGAAACTAGTTTTTGCACTGCAGCTCAATAATAAACAAACTTTATGTTTAGAATAAGATTATAAGATAATCTTCTGTATTAATTGTAAGTAAGGTGCTTTCGGCTTTAAACTGCAAGTAAATACAGCCATATAAAGGTGGCTGAGAATTGAGGGTAATACTCAGGACAAAATATATTTATATCATAAAAGAGATTAACTTTAATAAGTTCAGACAGAAACATCAACTTAAATTCACAAAAAAGGGACAAAAAATATATATTTGGAGTTCAGGCAATATTCAATACAGGTATGGTAAAAGGGACATAACTACCAAAAAAAAAAGTCCTTGTGAAAATGTGCATCAGTGTATTTTTAAAATATAAAATGAGAATTATACTGTGGGAGGAGATGTATTGTATCTGCTGACTTGATGATATTAAATTATTTAATTTTGACTTATAATTCCAGGAGGTGGTTCCATTTTTTCCATTCTCTTTCCAGTTTTCTTACAAAATTATCCCCCTTGCAACATGCTATATATTTTTGTACAGAATGATGGTCTTTTATGCTGTTAATTAAAGCATTTACTGACAAATTGTTTTGAAGGCATCTTGTTTTATAAATATAGTGTTTGATCAAAATTAAAATTTCATTATCTAGTCTGTTGCCTATTCCTGACTGTGACACTTCCGAAAAGGAAGGATTCCTTATTAAAAGAAAATGGGATAACTAAAGCTTCTAGTAATGTTTCAAAACTGTATAGGAAGTTTTGTACAATGGCACACTCCCATAATGTATGAATTATTGTTTCCCTATCTAGATTACAAAAAACATATAAAGGATTATTAGAGAGGCCGGCTTTGCATAGATATATATTTGTTGTCAAATATGATGAAATATATCTTGGTAAAAGTATCATTAGTTTCGTATTTTCTGTGAGTGTAATACATGCTTGAAACGCTCATTTGTGTGATACATAATGAATATTGTATTAAAAACCTCATCAGATGTCATTTTGAACGAACGGTAAAAAAAAACAAGTCCACGTCGATTTTTAACAACAAACTAAAAGAGTTTATTTGCATGGAAAATACCGACTAGTACATCATTTTTTCCGGAACAGCTGCTATGAAATGACAAATTTTACACACTAAATTGGAACTTAAACAAGAGTACCACATTTCAAATTTTATAACTTTATAACCCATCACCCATGACCGTGAAAGGAAACTGTTTGATGTAGTTTAATAGGAATGACAAATGCCTAGACATATGCTAATTATATTCTGTCTGTCGACCTACGAAATATATATATATATATATACATTCTTGTTGTTTAAAACCACAAACCAGTTTTATATGTGCAATCGAACTCGGACGAGATGAGGATTTTGTTATTCTGTTTCCCCACTTTAAACCATAATGGGTTATCTAATTATACACAGAGAAAATAAACCCATAAACACATTAGAACACTAAGCATTCGCTTGTCTTGGCATGCATGTTTAAAATGCAGGTTCCAGATATCGATATTTTGTTCAATTTGGACTCGTTAAATTTGCTCGAAATCAATCCTGCAGGTCAACTTTGAAGATTTCAATCTTTTGTGTGTGAAAGCAACATTTGTCACATAGACACATTAAATACAGGTATAGGTAAGACATATATATATAATGTAAGCTTGACAGATTGTATTTCTTTATTACTTAGAGTCTCGCTGGTTTAAAGAAGGTATAGATAATGTAATATGTTTACTTTCCGTCCTGCCGTTTCATAATAAAATATGTATGAATGAGATATTGGAATAAAATACTTGAAAGCGTATTGTGGGTTGTCAAACGAGATTTAATTATATCTATATATATATAGGGAAGTCGCAGAAACTCTTGTCTTTTATTTTTCTTATTTATATACAATGTAATGTAAATAATACTTATTATGACAATGTAATGTATATATATATATATATATATATATATATTCAAGCTCATTTCAAGGTTAGACATCTGATATACAAGAATGTTGCGGTGACACAGATAGGCGCATACGTGCTATAAACAGTGACATACATTGTAATGATCGGATGACTTGTCAGGTACGTCTACCGTGGTTATCTGTTGTAAGCGAAATACCCATGTAATATGTGACGTCAACAGTAAACAAGCAGACAGGTATATTTGTATACAGGTAATACCAGGTTACCTGATTGACTGCAACAAGACTGTCAGGTACGTATATACGTTAGATTGCCTCTCTAAGAAAACTTGGCAAGTTTGTGGGTGTGTACAGTTAATTCTTTAGACGATAACACATTTTACGGTATATTTTAAACGACTACGCCTTGGCTAGTCTACCATGACTTTTTGGAGATAAACTAAATAATTAACTTCCTGGTACCAGGGCAGCGATAGCAACGTGCAGATCCTTTTTACTCGACTAGTTATTAATACACACACATATATATGTATTTACCCTTGTTTGTTTGTTTGATTTTACGTACTCTTTCAATTAGTTCGGTTAGACAGAGGACGGCTGAGACAACTAAAATCGTAAATGAGTCTCTATTTATTGTATATATTAGCTTTGCAAAACGAAAATAGAAGGATTGAGTTTACCGAGGCTCTGCCTAACGTCGGGTCGCCTGAGTTTCATATTCTCATACGAAGATGAAACGAATTTAAGATACACAGTTTTTATCATGGCTGTTGTATCCAGAGCGAAGTTCCAATGTTGTGCGATGTCTTTCCGACTTCACAATGTAATAACAAATTACAGATATATGCACTCGTTACATACCACGATTGTCATGAAACCAGTAGTGTTTTTCTGGCTACGATTTTCATCGTAGGAATCAATATACTATAACCGGAACCTGATCGGCCTTTATTTCTGGACTAGTCCTTTTTTATGGCATTTGGTGTGAAAACATATTCAAAATAAGTCCTGAACATGGTCGAAATGACTGCCATATCAGGTATTTTGTACTTTTACATACAGCTGTGTCTAATATTATTTATTATGTATATAATAGCCATATGGTGCAGTCTTTGGCTTTCTGCACCGACAAAGTAATTAGTACAGAAGCCTCATTATATTGTATTTAATTTCTAGTGACTATGCTAGACTGCTATCTTTTTATTTGTATCTATTACAAAGTACATAGGTGTAAAGATACACTTATATCTGCGACGTCTTTAAATAATTATTCAATGGCGGCAGGGAGCTGGACCTCGATCGACCTTCCGATGTTTCATCGCAGTTACAATGTAAATTCTTTTCAGATCAATTTTGACTTCGAAATTTGATATTGTGTGTTGACCCTGTCTATCTTTTGAAAATTTCATCGTGTAATTTAATGTAATAAGTCCTACCAAGCCTCCTTAATCATGTATGCATATATATATAATTAAGTACTTCTTGTCGTACGAACCTTATATAAAAAATCTACCACTCGATCAGAAGATCATACCAGTAAAACAATATTCATAAATTATGACGATTTGTGCGTTTTGTAACTACGGTAATCTGCTTGTTCCGTAAATAATCTAGATGATAACAATTCAATCATCATCATCATCATATCATCATCATCATCATCATCATCATCATTGTCGTCGTTATCGTCGTCGTCGACGACGTCATCATCACACATGTATTAATTCATAAAAGCCCCAGCACATATGAGTTAAATTGGAAATCAAAAATATTCCAAAACTTCCGGGTAACAAACTAGAACTCGGTCGATACCTTCGGTAGTAACGTAAATATTCACAATACAGATAACAAAGGAGTATGTACATTCCTTTCATTTTTTTTTATCAGAGCCATAAAATGATAATCTAATTGCGTATACATTTTGATACAGGTTAAAAACATTCATTCCGTATCTGTTTTCCTTCATTACGTTGTCTCCTTCGATGCACAAGATCAACTAAATATCTCCAAAGTACTATGTATATGTATTTATCAAATGTACACCACTCAATGTATCCTACTTTCAGATATATTACACTAGTACAACAACAGACGTATGTAAATACTTACTTTTCCACCAGCGTTACCCCTTTTCAGCCATTTTTATAATTTGCAGCTTGACTGTTACACAATGCATCAAACTTATGAAGAAACTTCAAAAAATGAACATGCAGTTTTGTCAAAAGGAGACCGTTTGTGATTTTGGTCCCCCCATTTTTCCCCCTCATATCTCGGAATGGTCTCCAAGCTGACCTTAATTTCATGTCATATCATGACGGCATGACCCCAAGGTATGCACCAAAAGGCCCGAATTGGCACCCATCCTTTTTATGGATATCTCATCGGTGTAAGATGTTATCACTTGAAATCGATTCTGTTTTTTTAACTTGTCATTGTGTGTTGATGTTGTGGTTTTAAAGATTGGTATCTTCCTCGGACAAGATTTATTACCAATTCTGCGCAGGTACCTGACTCACTGGATATATCGTGCCAGGCAATTCAAAGATAATAGGATAAGAAGATGATTCTATATCATAAACACCTGCTTGCTATATAACAAAGTTAGTGTAAAACCAAATAATCAATAGACGCATTTAAATTCATATGTAGTATCTATAACTTATAAATGAATAATATACCTACATTAGTTGCTGATCAGAGACGTTCGAGATAACCCTAACGACAGAGACAACCCTAACAACAGAGACAACCCTAACCACAGAGACAACACTAACAACAGGGACAACCCTAACAACAGAGATAACCCTAACAACAAAGACAACCCTAACCACAGAGACAACACTAACAACAGAGACAACCCTAACAACAGAGACAACCCTAACCACAGAGACAACACTAACAACAGAGATAACCCTAACAACAGAGACAACCCTAACAACAGAGATAACCCTAACAACAGAGACAACATTAACAACAGAGACAACCCTAACAACAGAGACAACCCTAACAACAAAGACAACCATAACAACAGAGATAACCCTAACAACAGAGACAACCCTAACAACAGAGAAAACCCTAACAACAGAGACAACCCTAACAACACAGATAACCCTTACAATAGAGACAACCCTAACAACAGAGACAACCGTAACAACAGAGACAACCCTAACGACAGAGACAACCCTAACAACAGAGATAAAATAACAACAGAGACAACCCTAACAACAGAGACAACCCTAACAACAGAGATAACCATAACAACAGAGACAACCCTTACAACAGAGACAACTCTAACAACAGAGACAACCCTAACAACAGAGAAAACCCTAACAACAGAGATAACCATAACAACAGAGACAACCATAACAACAGAGACAACCCTAACAACAGAGATAAAATAACAACAGAGACAACCCTAACAACAGAGACAACCCTAACTACAGAGATAAAATAACAACAGAGACAACCCTAACTACAGAGACAACCTTAACAAAAGAGACAACCCTAACAACAGAGACAACACTAACAACAGAGACAACCCTAACAACAGAGACAACCCTAACAACAGAGACAACACTAACAACAGAGATAACCCTAACAACAGAGACAACCCTAACAACAGAGATAACCCTAACAACAGAGACAACATTAACAACAGAGACAACCCTAACAACAGAGACAACCCTAACAACAAAGACAACCATAACAACAGAGATAACCCTAACAACAGAGACAACCCTAACAACAGAGAAAACCCTAACAACAGAGACAACCCTAACAACACAGATAACCCTTACAACAGAGACAACCCTAACAACAGAGACAACGCTAACAACAGAGACAACCCTAACAACAGAGACAACCCTAACAACAGAGATAACCCTAACAACAGAGACAACCCTTAAAACAGAGACAACCATAACAACAGAGACAACTCTAACAACAGAGACAACCCTAACAACAGAGAAAACCCTAACAACAGAGAAACCCTAACAACAGAGACAACATTAACAACAGAGACAACCCTAACAACAGAGACAACCCTAACAACAGAGATAACCCTAACAACAGAGACAACCCTATAAACAGAGACAACCATAACAACAGAGACAACACTCTCAACAGAGACAATCCTAACAACAGAGACAACCCTAACAACAGAGACAACCGTAACACCAGAGACAACCCTAACAACAGAGATAACCCTAACAACAGAGATAACCATAACAACAGAGACAACCCTTACAACAGAGACAACTCTAAGAACAGAGACAACCCTAACAACGGAGATAACCATAACAACAGAGACAACACTCGCAACAGAGACAATCCTAACAACAGAGACAACCCTCACAATAGAGACAACCCTAACAACAGAGATAACCCTAACAACAGAGACAACACTAACAACAGAGATAACCCTAACAACAGAGATAACCATAACAACAGAGACAACCCTCTCAACAGAGCCAATCCTAACAACAGAGCCAACCCTAACAACAGAGATAACCACAACAACAGAGACAACCATAACAGCAGAGACAACCTTAACGACAGAGACAACCCTAACAACAGAGCCAACCCTAACAACAGAGATAACCTTTACAACAACGGAGACAACCCTAACTACAGAGACAACCTTAACAGCAGAGACAACCTTAACAACAGAGACAACCCCAACAACAGAGACAACCCTAACCATAGAGACAACCCTAACAACAGAGAAAACCCTAACAACAGAGATAACCTTTACAACAGAGGCAACCCTAACTACAGAGATAAAATAACAACAGAGACAACCCTAACCATAGAGACAACCCTAACAACAGAGATAACCCTAACAACAGAGATAACCTTTACAACAGAGGCAACCCTAACTACAGAGATAAAATAACAACAGAGACAACACTAACAACAGAGACAACCCTGACTACAGAGACAACCTTAACAACAGAGACAATCCTACAACAGAGATAACCATAACAACAGAGACAACCATAACAGCAGAGACAACCTTAACGACAGAGACAACCCTAACAACAGAGACAACCATAACAACAGAGACAACCATAACAACAGAAACAACCCTCCCAACAGAAACAACCTTAACAACAGAGACAATCCTACAACAGAGATAACCATAACAACAGAGACAACCATAACAACAGAAACAACCCTAACAACAGAGACAACCCTAACAACAAAGACAACCCTAACGACAGAGACAACCCTAACAACAGAGATAAAATAACAACAGAGACAACACTAACAACAGAGACAACCCTAACAACAGAGATAACCATAACAACAGAGACAACCATAACAACAGAAACACCCCTCTCAACAGAGACAACCTTAACAACAGAGACAATCCTAACAACAGAGATAACCATAACAACAGAGACAACCATAACAACAGAGACAACCATAACAACAGAGACAACCATAACAACAGAGACAACCATAACAACAGAGACAACCCTAACAACAAAGACAACCCTAACAACAGAGACAACCCTAACCATAGAGACAACCCTAACAACAGAGATAACCATAACAACAGAGATAACCTTTACAACAGAGATAACCCTAACAACAGAGACAACCCTAACAACAGAAACAACACTAACAAGTGTGATAACCATAACAACAGAGATAAACCTAACAACAGAGACAACCCTAACAACAGAAACAACCCTAACAACAGAGACAACCCTTACAATTGTAATAACCATAACAACAGAGATAACCCGAATAAAGAAGAAAACTTTGCAAAAATAACCCTAACAAGTGTGATAACCTTAACAAAAGAGATAAGCGAACCGAAGAAATAACCCTAAAAAAAACCAGAAAAATATAAACAAATGAAACAACGTTCACAACAGTGATAATAAAAGAAATAACAAAAAATATGTAATTGTAAAAACGAAGATAACAAAAAGAGAACACTAACAAAGGAGATAACCCTAACAATCGACTTTAAAATATATGATACAGGTTCAAACACGTATTTTCATTAAGGTTCCTGTCTGATAAATTTGTTGCTGTGTTATGACCACTATTCCAGATAATTTAGAGAATATGTTTTCTGTGGTTTAGTATATTGAGCGCAGGTATCTTGTGTGCAACATGCATGGTTACAATTTATTTTGTGTATCTTCATTGTCCAGTTTTTCGTCGGGGGACGTCCTGAATTAGACGCATGGCGTCACTCTATTGTTATATCTAACAAAGACGGCAACTTACATAATAATATTGTTGGTTAATTGGTACGCTATCTAAACATTAACAATATATACTTATTATTGCATTCATAACGTCAGTATCGCTTTTTTACTCATATATCGGGTAAAGAAGAGAATAACAGCGAGTCAAACATCTTGTAGGTAAGGTACATCCTCGATCATGACATACACGAAACAGATTAATTATATGAGTCCCACTATATTATCTGTTTCGGATAAATAACAAAAGATATATCCTACTCGATATAGTTACAATGAGTAAAAGAGAGTACACATTATATGAGACCAATCTTCACATTCTATTGCCCGGTTTATCCCCGAGTTGTAACAGGAAAATCTCCTTGTACTTTATTTAAACATTTTCCCCTATTGACAGCTATAAAAAAAGTGTAAATATATTTTTATTCGTTTGTTTGGCTAGTGTAAACTTATCTTATCGTCAATATATTAAAACAAAGAGTTCAGGCAAACACTACATGTGTATCACACCCTATCAAAGCTGTTTGCGGATGGCACTATATTAGACGGTGTAAATATTCTAGTCGTAAAGAGGAGCTCGTAGAAACCCAATATGATTAACATCATCTGTTACATGGCTCCGTTAACTTCGTACTATATAGTAGCTGGCAGTAGATGGGGACATGTACTGTAGATAAGGACCCGGGCAGTAGATAGGGACATGGGCAGTAGTAAGGGGAACGGATAGTAGTTAGGGACATGACTGTAGATAAGGACATGGGCAGTAGTAAGGGACATGGGCAGTAGTAAGGAGAACGGCCAGTAGTTAGGGACATGGACTGTAGATAAGGACACGGGCAGTAGATAGGGACATGGGCAGTAGTTAGGGACATGGACTGTAGATAAGAACACGGGCAGTAGTAAGGAGAATGGACAGTAACTAGGGACATGGACTGCTGATAAGGACATGGGCAGTAGTTAGGGACATGGACTGTAGATAAGGACATGGGCAGTAGTTAGGGACATGGACTGTAGATAAGGCCACGTGCAGTAGAAAGGAGAATGGACAGTAATTAGGGACATGGTCTGTAGATAAGGACACGGGCAGTAGTAAGGAGAATGGACAGTATTTAGGGACATGGACTGTAGATAAGGACATGGGCAGTTGAAAAAGCAAAATCTATACGGCCTGTTAACTATGTTAACAAATATGTAATATTCCACAAAATTGTAATTCAAACTGGAAATTGATAAAACTAGGGTAGAATTAGAACAAAATGAAAATGTACATACTTGGAAAATTACATCCTGAATAAAAGCATGTGTTCTTCTTCATCACCTTTTTAATCTTGATCAAGTCATTTTACATTTACAGGGTGTATATAGGGGCGCATAAACCGGTAACAGAAATGGCCAGTAATGTATATAGCAGGGACGATGACGAGGAAGATCATTACGTCAATTTAAAAAGTGTGGTTGATAGAGTTATATACGACACGCCCGCGTAAGTAAATACATTTTAAATCTGCACTAGTTTGTGAAACACAAATACAGAAATTGATTTGCTTAAATTTAGCACTGGTCTAACATAATAGACTGCTAGCATTGCATTTAATCCCAGTTCAGTCTCTCCGAATACTGATTCAGCCGTGAAAGCGCAACGAACAATGGGATAATATTGAGGTTAATACTTTCACAACAGTGATAATGAAAATAAAGGAAATTACAAAAAGATGTAAAATTCTAAAAAGGAAGATAACAAAAAAGGGAACGCTTACAAAAATAAAACTCTGAGATAACCCCCTAAAAAAAGATTACCTTTTCCAAAAATGAAAATCTTAACAAAAGAGATAATGATAACAAAGAAAGTAACCGGACGAGACGGATAACCCGAACAAAGGAGATAACCCTAACATAGGAGATAACCCTAACATAGGAGATAACCCTATCAAAGGAGATAACCCTAACAAAGATGATAACCCTAACAAATCATATAACCCTAACGAAGGAGATAACCCTAACAAATAAGATAACCCTTACATAGGAGATAACCCTAATGAAGGAGATAACCCTAACGAAGGAGATAACCCTAACAAATCAGATAACCCTAAACAAAGGAGATAACCCTAACACAGGGAATAACCCTAACAAAGGAGATAACCCTAACAAAATAGATAACCCCACCAAAGGAGCAAACCCTAACACAGGAGAAAACCCTAACAAAGGAGATAACATAAACAAAGGAGATAACACTAAAAAGGAAATAGCCCTAACAAAGGAAACAACCCTAACAACGGAGATAACACTAACAAAGGATATAACCCTAACAAATCAGATAACCCTAACAAAGGAGATAACCCAAACGAAGGAGATAACACTAGAAAATAAGATTACTCTATAACAAATAAGATAACCCTAACGAAGGAGATAACCCTAACAAAGGAGATAACCCTAACAAAGGAGATAACCCTAATAAAGGAGATTACCCTAACAAAGGAGATAACCCTATCAAAGGAGATAACCCCAACATAGGAGATAACCCTAACATAGGAGATAACCCTTACAAAGGAGATAACCCTAACAAATCAGATAACCCTAACGGAGGAGATAACCCTAAAAAAAGAGATAACCCTAACAAATGAGATAACCCTAACAAAGATGATAACCCTTACAAATCAGATAACCCTAACGAAGGAGATAACCCTAAAAAAGGAGATAACCCTAACAAATCAGATAACCCCAAACAAAGGAGACAACCCTAACATAGGAGAAAACCCTAACAAAGGAGATAACATAAACAAAGGAGATAACCCTAACAATCGACTTTAAAATATATGATACAGGTTCAAACACGTATTTTCATTAAGGTTCCTGTCTGATAAATTTGTTGCTGTGTTATGACCACTATTCCAAATAATTAAGAGAATATGTTTTCTGTGGTTTAGCATATTGAGCGCAGGTATCTTGTGTGCAACATGCATGGTAACATTTTTTTTGTGTATCTTCATTGTCCAGTTTTTCGTTGGGGGACGTTCTCATTTAGACGCATGACGTCACTCTATTGTTATATCTAACAAAGACGGCAACTGACATAATTATATTTTTGTTGATTGGTACGCTATCTATATATTGTTAATGTTTAGATAGCGTAGCGTCAGTATCGATTTTTTACTAATATAACGAGTAAAGAAGTGAATAAAAGAGAGTCAGGTAAGATGCATCAAGGATTGTATAACTAGGTCAAATCGTCAATAAAGCAGCAGATGAATAATATGAGCCGTAATATTTTATCTGTTTCGTATAAGTAACAATCGATTTATCCTACTTGATCAATTTTTTTCGATGAGTTAAAGAGAGTAAACATTATATGAGACCAATATTCACTTTAGATATCAGTTTATCCCCGAGTTGACACAGGAAAACCTCCTTGTACTTTATGTGAATATTCTCCCCTATTCACAGCTATAAAAAAGTGCAAATGTAGTTTTACTCGTTTGTGTGGCTAGTGTAAACTTATCTTATTGTCAATATTTTAAAACAAAGAGTTAAGGCAAACACTGCATGTGTATCACACCCTATCAAAGCTGTTTGCGGATGGCATTATATTAGACGGTGTAAATATTCTAGTCGTAAAGAGGAGCTCGTAGAAACCCAATCTGATTAACATCATCTGTTACATGGCTCCGTTAATACGTACTATATAGTAGCTGGCAGTAGATGGGGACATGTACTGTAGATAAGGACACGGGCAGTAGATAGGGACATGGGCAGTAGTAAGGAGAACGGATAGTAGTTAGGGACATGGACTGTAGATAATTATAAGGACACGGGCAGTAGTAAGGAGAACGGACAGTCATTATGGACATGGACTGTAGATAAGGGCACGGGCAATAGTTAGGGACATGGACTGTAGATAAGGACACGGACAGTAACTAGCGACATGGACTGTAGATAGGGACATGGGCAGTAGTAAGGAGAACGGACAGTAATTATTGACATGGACTGTAGATAAGGGCACGGGCAATAGTTAGGGACATGGATTGTAGATAAGGACACGGGCAGTAGTAGGGAGAATGGACAGTAACTAGGGAGTTCGACTGTAGATAATGACACGGGTAATAGCAAGGAGAATGGACAGTAATTAGTGACATGGGCAGTAGTTATGGACATGGACTGTAGATAAGGACATGGGCAGTATTTAGGGACATGGACTCAAGATAAGGACATGGACAGTAGTAAGGAGAATGGACAGTAATTAGGGACATGGACTGTAATAAGGACACGGGCAGTAGTAAGGAGAATGGGTTGTAGTTAGGGACATGGACTGTAGATAAGGACATGGGCAGTAGTAAGGAGAATGGATAGTAATTAGGGAAGAACGGACAGTAATTATTGACATGGACTGTAGATAAGGGCACGGGCAATAGTTAGGGACATGGATTGTAGATAAGGACGCGGGCAGTAGTAAGGAGAATGGACAGTAACTAGTGACATGGGCAGTAGTTATGGACATGGACTGTAGATAAGGGCATGGACTGTAGATAAGGACATGGGCAGTATTTAGGGACATGGACTCAAGATAAGGACATGGACAGTAGTAAGGAGAATGGGCAGTAATTAGGGACATGGACTGTAGATAAGGATATGGGCAGTAGTTAAGGATTTGGACTGTAGATAAGGACACGGGCAGTAGTTAGGGACATGGACTGTCGATAAGGACACGGGCAGTAGAAAGTAGAGTGGACATTAATTAGGGGCATGGACTGTAGATAAGGACACGGACAATAGCAAGGAGAACGGACAGTAATTAGGGACATGGACTGTAGATAAGGACATGGGCAGTAGTAAGGAGAATGGATAGTAATTAGGGAAGAACGGACAGTAATTATTGACATGGACTGTAGATAAGGGCACGGGCAATAGTTAGGGACATGGATTGTAGATAAGGACACGGGCAGTAGAAAGGAGAATGGGCAGTAGTTAGGGACATGTGCTGTTATAAGGACACGGGCAGTAGTAAGGAGAATGGACAGTAAATAGGGACATGGACTTTAGATAAGGACATGGGCAGTAGTAAGGAGAATGGACAGTCATTAGGGACATGGACTGTAATAAGGACACGGGCAATAAGGTCACGGGCAATAGTTAGGGACATGGACTGTAGATAATGACACGGACAGTAACTAGCGACATGGACTGTAGATAGGGACATGGGCAGTAGTAAGGAGAACGGACAGTAATTATTGACATGGACTGTAGATAAGGGCACGGGCAATAGTTAGGGACATGGATTGTAGATAAGGACACGGGCAGTAGAAAGGAGAATGGGCAGTAGTTAGGGACATGTACTGTTATAAGGACACGGGCAGTAGTAAGGAGAATGGACAGTAATAATGGACATGGACTGTTGGATAGTAGTAAGGAGAATGGACAGTAATTAGGGGCATGGACTGTAATAAGGACACGGGCAGTAGTAAGGAAAATGGACAGTAATTAGGGACAAGGACTGCAGATAAGGACATGGGCAGTAGTAAGGAGAATGCACAGTAATTAAGGACATGGACTGTAGATAAGGACATGGGCAGTATTTAGGGACATGGACTCTAGATAAGGACATGGACAGTAGTAAGGAGAATGGGCAGTAATTAGGGACATGGACTGTAATAAGGACAAGGGCAGTAGTAAGGAGAATGGACAGTAATTAGGTGAATGGACTGCAGATAAGGACACGGGCAGTAGTAAGGAGAATGGGATGTAGTTAGGGACATGGACTGTAGATAAGGACATGGGCAGTATTTAGGGACATGGACTCTAGATAAGGGCATGGACAGTAGTAAGGAGAATGGACAGTAATTAGGTGCATGGACTGCAGATAAGGACACGGGCAGTAGTTAGGAGAATGGACAGTAATAATGGACATGGACTGTAAGAAGGACACGGGCAGTATTTAGGGACATGGACTCAAGATAAGGACATGGACAGTAGTAAGGAGAATGGGCAGTAATTAGGGACATGGACTGTAGATAAGGATATGGGCAGTAGTTAAGGATTTGGACTGTAGATAAGGACACGGGCAGTAGTTAGGGACATGGACTGTCGATAAGGACACGGGCAGTAGAAAGTAGGATGGACATTAATTAGGGGCATGGACTGTAGATAAGGACACGGACAATAGTAAGGAGAACGGACAGTAATTAGGGACATGGACTGCTGATAAGGACATGGACAGTATTTAGGGACATGGACTCTAGATAAGGACACGGACAATAGTAAGGAGAACGGACAGTAATTAGGGACATGGACTGTAGATAAGGACATGGGCAGTAGTAAGGAGAATGGATAGTAATTAGGGAAGAACGGACAGTAATTATTGACATGGACTGTAGATAAGGGCACGGGCAATAGTTAGGGACATGGATTGTAGATAAGGACACGGGCAGTAGAAAGGAGAATGGGCAGTAGTTAGGGACATGTACTGTTATAAGGACACGGGCAGTAGTAAGGAGAATGGACAGTAATTAGTAAGGAGAATGGGTTGTAGTTAGGGACATGGACTGTAGATAGGGACATGGGCAGTAGTAAGGAGAATGGACAGTAATTAGGAACATGGACTGTAGATAAGGACATGGGCAGTAGTACGGAGAATGGACAGAAATTAGGGACATGGACTGTAATAAGGACACGGGCAGCAGTAAGGAGAATGGACAGTAATTAGGGACATGGACAGCAGATAAGGACACGGGCAGTAGTAAGGAGAATGGACAGTAATAATGGACATGGACTGTAAGAAGGACACGGGCAGTAGTAAGGAGAATTGACAGTAATTAGGGACATGGACTGCAGATAAGGACATGGGCAGTAGTAAGGAGAATGGACAGTAATTAGGGACATGGACTGTAATAAGGACACGGGCAGTAGTAAGGAGAATGGACAGTAATTAGGGACATGGACTGTA